>NC_090181.1:30493962-30653962 GCF_024679245.1 Pseudorasbora parva | reverse complement strand
TATTCAGCTTCCCAAAGAACCCAGTGTTAAGGGAACAGTGGATAAGTTTGCTTTTTTTCAGGGCAGCAATGGATTTGTGCTTGTGTTTTAGTTTGTTCCCGGCATTTCGGTGACGAGTGTTTTATAAACAAGGTCCAAGTCGATGCAATTATGTATTATTTGTGTGTGTGTGTGTGTGTGTGTGGGGGGGGGGGGGGTATAAAAACCATTTTGTTTTATTTTGTACGGTTTAAAACCATTACGCCTGTGGAATGTCCCCATATGTCACAAAAACAAATGTGTGTGTTTGTTCTTGACTCTTTAGCTCCCGGCATACCTCCAGGTGTTTGAGTTCTTTTCGTAAAGAATCGGTACCTGTCTTTTATAAATCTGATAAAAATAAAGACTCTTATGCGAAATGAAGGATGCGGAATAATCTATAGGTACTCAAGACATGGGTCTGGCAGAAATGGCCTCTATTAAATCCCCGGATCCGTGTGGAGCACGTTATTTGACGGACAGATGCATTTTTTTTATGGACTTGAAAAACAGAGCTACATCTACTGTCATTAACAAGCTTGGATAAGCTAGCACTTTTTAAATTTAACCCCGATATTATTCATCTGAAAGAAGAATGTCATACACCTAGGATGACTCGAGGGTGAGTAAATCATGAGTAACACCTTGAAGTCTACTTCATTGTGACCCATGGTGGTTAAGTGTTCCATTCACATGCTGGCACCAGACAGTCAATGACAGCGCCGGCGGAGTGACCGGTCAAGATAACTTGCAGTACCCGGATGAGCGGTGTTATTCAATTTTGACGGTTGATGGAATGTGCGATTGACCAATCAGAATTTAAGGTCCCTTTCTTCGCGTGTTTTCAAAGCTTTGATTATGTTTACAGTGTGCAATATAACATGAGTTTATGTTTCACGTGTAAAAAAACACAGTATTTTACACACAATTTACTTATCTGTACAGCGCTGTTTTCTCTGTCCTAAAAATGGCCTGATGATTTCCTTGTTCTATGAAGTCCCTCCTTCAGAAACACGTAACGAGTTCTGATTGGGCCAGCGCTTCCCGTGTTGTGATTGGACAGCAGCTTAGCGCACTTTGCCCGGAAAGGTCCCGCCTCTTACCGGGGAGATGCAAGCGCTGAATGCACGCTCTTCTCCACGTGGGAGAGCAACAAGACCACGCTCCCTATTTTGCGTGTTCTTGTGGACGGAGGGTTAGTCAACAAACGGTTCTAGTGATGTCATTACATCCCTGCACTTCCTGCTGTAGTCCAAACCGGCCGTTCGCTGTAGGCTTTGAAAGGGAACTTCAGTTAAATAAAATATCTCGCTTGGCATTGAACTTTGAGCTTTATAATTTTACAGGTATTATTTATGCTCTAACAGCAACATTACACACTAACTAAAGTTTGAAAGATGGAATCACGAAGAACGGGACCTTTAAGTATTTCACAGAGCTGTGTGAACAAAAATGCAATAATTTGCAAACAATTTGAATTTGAAATCCATGACCAAACCAACATATATACATTGGAAATTAATTGTTATTGTTTTATTATTTTAGTATTTGACGAACAAATCATTTCATGATAATTATTCTACATCAAAAACGCATAATATAGTTGTTGTTTAGTAGCTAAAAAACATTCAAAACCTATTACTAGTTTAAGTTGGTTTTAGCTCGATTAGAATAAAAGAAGTAGAAATTGAAGGCTTTCAGCAGATGCTTTTATCCAGGACGATTTACAAAAAGAGTGTGAGCCAGCAATGGTGAACATTCGACCACACATAATAATGACTGAGAAGCTCCTTTAGGGGAGCGGTACATTTTTCAAATGACTACAAACCCGCTCTGCGGATCCTTCAAAGCCGTATTGGCAAAACTAGAGGTTGTCAAGGTTGAAAGAGAAAGAAAAATCAGTTCTGTTGGAGCGTGTTGTAGTCGAGCCTATCGGTGAGGAATATTGATTGGATCAGTCAGTGCAGACGGGATGGAGATGAAGCGAGAACATTGGGCTTCTGCTGAGGGGATTCTAAAGGATGAGTCAAAAGCTCCACAGGAGGATGAGCAAAGTGGCGGCATCGCTGGACCTGCCAGTGGGAAATGAAAAACACTTCTTGCTTCTGTCCAACAGCGGGGAAAAAAAGGAAAGGGGGATAAAGAATGAGAGGAAAAGAGAGAAGAGGGAGAGAGAATAGCTCTGTTGCACACCCCACTAGGGTGTGCTGCCTAATGTATAAGGTTGCATCCTAACTAAAATAGAACCTATCCTATTCTCGTTTTTTATGCTCATTTTATCCAAACCATTAAATAAACACTTAACAAATAATAATAATAAAATTAATTTTGTGGGACTATGGTGGTAGACCTTAGTCCCTCTAGTGGGGGTATGGTTAGGAGTCAGTGTGGGGTTAGACTTAGGTACTGACTTCAAGAAGGGGGGTAATAAATTGGCAGGGAGTTGAAATTCGGTACAGCAATGGCGGTGCCTTCAGATAAAGTGACGTTTGAGTGACTCTCACGTAGACACGGAAATAAAATTGTGCTAGTGATGAATTGTCCAGAGAGGAGCGATGGTGCGAATAGTGTAACTGCTGAAGATGGTGGTGGAGGTGTATTGGGGGAGAAGGTACAAGATAATGTGACACACAGTGACAAAAACAACAGAGAATGTGGGTGAAAAGGTAAATGACATGGAGATAGAAGAGACAGATGGGGATGGGGGGAAAAAACAAGTGCTGAATGCGGTTAAGTTTGTTGAGGCACAGACTGTTCTAGAAGGATAGGTGAATTAGTGAATGATGAAGAGGTTCTCGAAACTCCTTCCATTAAGAGGAAAAGGGCTAAGACAATGATGAAAAGAGCCAGAAATAGTTGGGTCAGCGATGTTAAACATGATGACAGTAAACACAGCAGAGTGGATGATTCAGATAGTAAGACAATTGAGGCAAAAACAGAGGAGTGACATTGTTTGTGAAAACCAGGGAAGTTTCTGCAACAACAACAACAAAACAACTAACATGAAAAATGTACAGGATGTGTAGTTTTTTTTCTTAACCGGAGAATGTTTATTGAGTCAGTTGGAACACTGAGGGGTGAAGGAACTGAACAATTTACTGTGCAAGAGATTTACTGGCTAAAAAAGTTTGTTGTTTAACTGAGACTAGAATCAAAAACTGAAAATGGTTTCAAAACAACATAAATCTTTGTGCTCCTTTCTCCTGTTTTGTGTCTTTTTAAAATGCAGTACGGGTTGGGTTACTAAAGGAAAAGTGCTGTTTTCTTAATAGAAATAAAACTTAGCTGAGTTGTAAAAGATAAATATGTGTTTTTGGGTGGGGACTTTAATTGCACATTAAATGTTGGACAGGAACATTGTGGAGCTTCACGCTTCAAGTTGAGTGCTTCGTGAATTGATGGAGACATTGTTTATTTGTAGTATGTAGATAATTTAATGGTAATGTGAAACAATAAATGTGGTTACACACAAGATATCATTTTCTTTCTAATGCAAGATTTTATTTTTGTTTTAAACACAATATAAATTTCAGTTGGTTTTTACTGATCTTTTTATGTCAGGGTTTTATTCATTTTAGCGTTCACACCGGACATGAATGACGCGATTCACCTGAGTGATTTACATGTTAGGTCAATGCAGAGACGCGAATAGGCATTCTGCGGCGCGATTCACGTGAGTGACGCGGCAAGAATCAAGTGAATTGAGTGATTTGAATGCGTGTTTCGCGCAAATTGTGCGAAACACGCACCTCACTCAAGTTCAAAAATCAGAACTTTGGTGGATATTCACGCCACGTTAACCAATGAGGAGCCTGCTTACTGCTGTCACGTGGTGAAGTGACAGAAGAGAAACCCGAGGCCAGAGTGATTTAAAAATACTACTGTTATTGTGCCTAAGCCCGTCCCATGACGCGAATTTGCGTCTGTTGTGTAGTGAATGTCACACACGAATGAATGAAATGAATGAAGCGAATGGATTCAAAATGTTCACACGTCCAACTTTGCGCGAATAGTGCGATTTATTTGCGTCATTTGCAGCCGGTGTGAACGCAGCATTAGGCACCTTGAATTTGAACTTGAGACCATTTAAATTAAGCTTTAAATGTTGTTTTTATGTTTTAATGATTTGATACACTTGGTGGGATTATGTAAATATTTAAATAAAAATGCTTTGAAGCTTCAATTGTATGCTTTCAATATTTCTCGAGACCTCTCGAGTCAAGAAAGAATTGGAATCTATTTACAAGCATTGGCAGATGTTTAAATAGAACCAATTCAAGCCAAGACATGAAAGTACTAATTTTGGAGAATATGCTTGGTATATAAAGGCACAAGGAGCGCTGGTAAGGTCAAATTATCAGAACTCAACTCGAATCGATGCCCCATCTAAATTTTTCTTTAT
Organism: Pseudorasbora parva; assembly: GCF_024679245.1. NCBI lineage: Eukaryota > Metazoa > Chordata > Actinopteri > Cypriniformes > Gobionidae > Pseudorasbora > Pseudorasbora parva. The sequence continues at coordinate 30,649,542 of NC_090181.1, read as the reverse complement.
AGCTTAGAGGAAAGTAGGGCCAATGTAGGTATATTCACTTATTCACTTATTCACAGATAGCCTAGAAATCTAGACGCACCCTAGCGGCAGCAAATTTAATTTGCCCGCAAGTGTCGTCTAGGAACTCTCAATACCCTTCTGAGCTGTATTCCTCAGAATCTGGATGGCCCAATCACATCGTGTATAGAGTCGGCTGGGGCCATAATGACAATGGCCGAGTTGCGTTTGCGTGCTTCTAGTAAACACAGGAACTGGTGAACGGCGGCGGTCTTTCAAATCAGCTCTGACCGCGACTCTGGAAGACTTGGAGTTAAGCTTTTCTCTGAGAAAAGAACAAAGAGCGGCACTGAAGTCATTCTTAAAAAGTGAAGATGTGTTCGGAGTTTAGCTGACCGGATACGGTGAATGTTTAATCTATCAACGAGCTCTGCTTCACCTTCGTTGCTCTGGTTGGTGTAGCGCTATCCTATCTCGTGCAGAGGGAGTTTGAAAGAAAACCGTTAGTCCCGCCCCTCAGATCGAGCCCTGTCTATGGTGAGTTTCCAGACCAAACATCTATATGGGTCTGGCTTGTCAGGCTAGGCCACAGAGCTAACAGAGTCAAATAATTTAAGAGAGTTGTAAGGTTGTATAGTGAACTGTTCAAGAGTGAGTCAAAGAAAATTATCAGTTGACTACTAGTTTCTGTGAATGTTTGCCCGGTGCTGTTGAATACTCAAAGGCACATTTAGAAAGACCCTTGTCTAATCAGGAACTTCTGAATGCCATTAAAGAAATGGAGTGTGGAAAGTCTCCAAGTATTGATGGACATTCTGTGGAGTTTTATAGAGAATTTTGGTCTGTGCTTGGTAAGGATCTGCTAAGTGTTCTTAATAAGAGTCTGAAAGAAGGTTTGAGCCTTTAAGTTGTAGAAAAGAAGTTAAACACTACTTCCCGAGAAGGATAATTTAGAGGAGGTCAATAACTGGCATCCTGTAAGTTCTGATATGAAGATTCTATCTAAGGCCTTGGCTAAAAGACTAACGAAATGAAGCAAGTCATTCTATTTTGGGGGAGGGACTCATATCATATCTCTGTTGTCCAGGAAAAAGAAATGACATTTTAGAACATCAATATCTGTGGAAATGATTTAAGTGTTTTACCAGAACATTGAAAGCATGTGGAAGTCAATGGTGGTTTAAGGGTATGGTCTATCAGGAATGTTATACTCTCAAGCTATCGAACCAATGTTAATTAAGTAATAAAATTGAGGGTTTATCATTGCATTGTGCAGAGTTACAGCATCAGGTATATGCTGATGATGTTATGATAATAGTTTTTAGCCATAATGATATTGACAATTTTGTATCTGTTGTAAAGGACTTTTATTTAATTTCCTCTGCTACACTTAGTGGGGAGAAGAGTGATGCTCTGGCAACTGGATAATAGAAGGAGGATTTGCCTAATTTATTACTTAGGTATTTGGAAGTACCTTGGGGATTAAGTTGCACAAAGAATTGGGAAATAATTGTTGAAAAGCTAGAAGCTAACAGGGTTATATATAGGGCCAACTTAAAAAAAATGGAACGCAAACGTCTTTTTGAAGAAGGGTGCTACTATTTAATAATTTAGAAGCATCAACATTGTGGCATACATTTTCTTGTAGATCCACCTAGAATTGGCCTCTTTGTTAAAATTACAGGCAATTTTAGTCATTTTTTCCTGGGAGAAACTCTGGATACCTCAAAGTGTTCTTTATGTGCTTAAGCAGGAGGGTAGGCAGGACAGGGTGTACTTGCTAACTAGTAACTTTTTGCCTAAAATTTGTTCAAATGTTTTTGAAAGGGTTTGCAGATCTTGTATGGCGAATGGTGACAAAAACTTTTGAAGGTTTTGATATAGAATGTGGTTGCTGCACTTTATATTTATATTATATATTTAGCATATGAGCAGACATTTGAGAACAAAATCTTAATTGATGTTGCAGTAGTATATATATATATATATATATATATATATATATATATATATATATATATATATATATATATATATATATATATATATATTATTATTATTATTATTATTATTATTATTATTATATTACATTATAATATTAGGGGTGTGACGAGATCTCATACTTGGCAAAAAAATATGCCATCTCCACTGTCGTTTTGCATTTTGGTATAATAATAAAACCCATTTAATTCAGTTGAATAACAGTCACTTCAATTTTAAAAGTCTGCTCTGCACTGTGTGTGACTGCATCTGAGCTGCAGCGGGAATCACAGTTCACTAGTCATGTGATGTGAGTAAGGTGAGATAATTGACAGGACCATGGCCAAAAGTTTTGTGTACAACAAAGCCTGATAGTGCCTGATAAATATCTTATTATCTAGAATACACACCTAGCACCGCCGTTACCTATACACAGGGCATGTCCAATCGCAAATCTAAATGCAAGCTCCATGGTTTGCGCAAATATCAGACCTATATAGGCTGGGTTGAGTAGTTGTAACCACCTCTTACTGTAACTCTGGTCTCTGTTTGCACTTTAAATATTTAGAGATTAATTTGATTATGGTTGCACTTATTTGCATTTAATAGGATTTAATAAAATAAAATAAAAAACTGTTTATTTTTGTTATTTCTATGTTCAATTTGGAAAGGAGTGGAATTGTGTCACACTCAGTCAGAAGTTCTGGAAGCTCATAAGTCATGTACAGGAAGGTCTGAAATCATTGAGGATTTCTTAAAAATACTGTGCACAAATCTTGTCTTGTATCATTCTTGTAAGGTGAGCTAAGTGTCTTGTCACACCCCTTATATATATATATGAGATTTAGGGAATTCAGAGGACAAGTCAACGCCTCAAATTTGTTCTTGTACTCCTCGAACCATTCCGGAACCATTTCTGCTTTGTGGCAGGGCGCATTATCCGGCTGAAAGAGGCCACAGCCACCATGCTTTACCATGGTAGTGCATCCTAGTGCCATGTGTTCCCCAGGTAAGTGACGAATATAGCTGAAATCACATTCACCACATTGCATTACCGAAGATGGTGTCATATAGTTCGACCAATATTATTTATCTTATAAAGCATCGTCATTTTGCTACCTGTTTGGAATGACCTTGACATCAGGAACATGTGAATGGCAGCTTAAAACTTGACCTAAGTAGGTAGTTAATTTGTTTTTTGTAACAGTGTTAACATGAGGGCAATTGCTTGTATGGGTTAAAAATAAAAAAGCAATTATACAAGCTCAAACCAACAACGAAACACACTTGTGGTGAAAGCCTACAGCAAATAAGACTATTAGAGCTTTTGTGTTCAGCATCATCTTCATTAGAGCTACCCTGCTGAGCATGATGCTTGCTTTCACAAGGCCCAAAAGACTGGAAAAATACTCTTCTGTATCTAATCTACAGAGCTTGAAAAGCTCCAGGAATTTGTTCAACAGTAATAGAGGAAAGCAAAGAACAGTAAAGGATTTTTTTGTTCGAAAAAGTGAAAGGTATGTGGACCCTCATGTTTAAGGCACCACTGAGAGAAAGCTCCCGTTAGTAGACATCTCATTACCCTATTCAGAGGGGATTATTTGTGCTACTCTAAACTGGTCACCAAGGAGACCATATTGAAGACACTCAAGCAGAAAACGGTGCACTGATTTATGCCTGGAGCGTGAGGCCTTTTACAACCTAAGCTGAAGAGAAAGGAAGAAAAAAAAAAAAAAACATTACAGTAATGGCTCAGGTGACACCTGAACTGCAAAAAAGTAATCATATAGCAATCAAAAAAGTTCAAATTAGTTTTTAGACAGAATATATAATACTGGATGAGCATCAAACTAATTATACTGTATATATAGACATATATAATGATGAAAATGTCTTTCAAAGTGCAGCTTGTAAAATATATGAACCATAAACCATCTGTGACATACTTTCCTAGAAACAACCATCACTCATTTTGGCATAAACCACTTCTAAATTCTGTGCTGTTGAGCCTAAAAAATGAAAAACCTTTTAGGAGATTATATTTGATGGATATATTTTTATGTGAAGTCATTATCGGCCTCGTTATTGCGCATTAGGTGTCGTTCTAAAGAGATTAAAATAAAGAGTATTAAGGTTTAAGCCTTAAATGAAATGCACAAGTTGACAGATTCTAATCTAAAAGAATACATTCGCCAAATCAAACCCAGATGGCTAAGTTACACTAGACCTCTCCTTCTGGTCCTGAAATTTGTCATTTGTATTTATGAGATGTTAGACGTATATTGGATGTCAAAGGGTCAGTCCACAGAATTCCTACAAATATTTAATCAAAAAGAAAGATGCATTAAAGTATAGACTTATCATGTATGTCCACTGTAGGAGGAAAAAGTTGCTCCTACCACTGCTTTAGTCATGGTTAGCATGTGAGCAGAGTGACCTGCTTTGAGTGACACTGTGTTGGTCGCACTTTGACTGAGGCAGATGGAGCTGCTGATAAATGATGACACATTAGGTTGAATAAAAGATAGATACATAGATACATACATACATAGATACATAGATAAATAGGAAAGTTACTTGTAAAGGTAATGCTTTACAATATTGTGTTACTCAACCCCCACCAATTTTTATTTTTATTTTTTTACTACTTGCATTAATTAGTGACTTTTATGAAAAGTAATGTGTTGCGTTAAAGGAAAACTCCTCTCTTTTTTAGAAATAGGGCTTATTCAACCTACATTTAGATATGCGGGCAAATGCATTTTTGTCTCAGTGCATGCATTTTTTAGTTTTTCAGGGTCGCTGCTAGCTTAGCTTAGCATAATGAATGGAATCCTATGTTGCCAGCTAGCATGTCTAGAGTAAAAGTTATAAAAAAATTTTTAAAAAAGGACAACAAAAACCACCTAATTACTTATTGTGGCCTGCATATTCACAATGAGGACAAATAGCGATGCTGATTATTAAGCGATTTCCTAGGCAGATATTGACTTGGGACTATATTATGGTGAAGCACAGGGGAAGCACTGCTACTTGGGCACAGAGATATCACGCAACACAATGTGATCGCTCAACAGCCAGAGAATGTGAGGATGAGAGCTGTGATACATCTGTGCCCAGGTAGCAGTGCTTCGCTTGTGCTTCCCCATAATATAGTCCCAAGTCAACATCTGCCTTTGGGATCCCTTTTACTCGGGGCATGCCAGCTGGCAACATAGGATTACATTCATTATGCTAAGCTAAGTTAGCAACGACCCTGAAAAACTAAAACAATGAGACAAAAATGCATTTGCCCACATATCTAAATGTAGGAAAGTAGTTGAATAAGCCCTATTTCCAAAAACGGTGGAGTATTCCTTTAATGTTCTCACTCAGGATGGGCTTGTTTGTTTTTTTAAAACAGAAGTTCTATTTTTGGCAAATGTGCAAATTTTTGGCACTTTCACACCAAGTTAAATGAATAAGCCTCAGGCTGAAAGTTCAACACTCTTAGGGCCTTGATATACTCCAAGCTAAATTTTGCATTTCAAGCATTTGTTTGGAGTTCCAAGCAGTTTGCCGAAGCCAAATTTCTGAAAAAGTTTGTTCCCACTGGTAAACACCTTTGTACTACCATTGGTCCATGGCGATTACATAATAGGTAGGTGTGCGCGGACTCTCTTACACACAGAAATCTTTTCCAGTTCATTTCTCCTGTTGAGTCTGTGGTGGTCAGGCGTCCGTGAGTGAAAACATGAACACGCTGGAGAGCTGCTTTACAGTCGAAAATGATGTTGTACTTCTGATACACTGACTCGACTCTGTTTAATACGGTAAAGCTGCGTGATTTTAAGCAATCTGTTGTATGAAGTGCTATACATAAATAAACTTGACGTGACTTTACTAAAGTCCCAAACTGCAGAGCTTGTACAAACATAAAACATGCTGCTATGATCAGAAGCTTTTCTTATGCTTTATTTAAAAAATAAAAAAAAATCATGCTGTTTTACCAATTTTGTTGTGTGTTTATCTTGCTATTGAGAGAAAATTGTGTAACATATATTTATGTAAATGCTGCTTTCAGCAGTGTGGGCGGCATCAGATGTTCACTAACAGTATATCGCTGACCGCGTATTTCGAACTTTTACCCCTAAGCAAAGAATGGAATAGAACTTTGCTGTGAGTACACATCTATGCAGCCTTTACTTCAGCAAAAAAACAAATTTACATTTAAAAGTAATGTGTTAGTTGAAAAAAAGTACTTGTAACTCATGGTACTTGTAATGCGTTACCCCCAAACACTCTGTTCCAGTGTTCTCGCGCTCTTACATTGACCGTCACATACTGTAAATGTTCATGAAGTCCATAAGACAGCAGGGTGTCCCAGTTAACATTTTATGAATCAGATTACGAGCAGCTAAATGATGTGAGAAAGTGTTTTTGTGTTAGCTTGCTCGCTGAGTGAATCAACCAGTAGTCTTTAAGGCTGAAATATGCAAATTGGGATATTAAAATGTTTAGTGTTGACAAGAATTAACTGCATCGCATAAATATTGCCATTACATACAGAATCAAATACAGCTGCTGAGGGAACAACTGTAAATATTACACCTGCTATCTATCTATCTATCTATCTATCTATCTATCTATCTATCTATCTATCTATCTATCTATCTATCTATCTATCTATCTATCTATCTATCTATCTATCTATCTATCTATCTATCTATCTATCTATCTATCTATCTATCTATCTATCTATCTAATCTGTTTGTCTGTCTGAACATTTAACTAATTTGTTTACATTTTAGTCAGTTGACAGCCCAAATAAATATTTATTAGGCTTGCCTGCCCTATCTATGTCCTAGATTTGTCATATCTCAATCAAATTGTTTTAACAATTTAATAATAGGAATAAAGATAAACAATGCAAAATAAGGCAGTAAACATACCTCAGACAACCCATTGGCCAAAACAACTATTAAAAACACATCAGTGAAATAAACTTTTTGTGAATGGCTTAATGATATTGTCTAATTTGAAGCTAATTAACTTTTAACAATGTAATTTACAGGCTTTGGTGCACTAGTTGTTTTCATCCTCTGCCATGCAACGCTGACCAGATTGATATTCACAGCGCAGCCATTCCACGATTCGCTCCTTCCACAGTGACAAAACTGTTCATTGATTTCTAAGAGGCATAGTAAATGACCTGTAGCCCATCTCTGGAATTGCACTGATTGTAAATTAGGGGCCATAAAAAAGGTGCTGCTTGTTTTCCATGGAATGTGGAATGGCAGAACACTGAATCTGTCCATGATGAGGGCAGTTTTGGAACTCTGTAATTAGGGAGGTACATTGCAGGCTGTGCTAATTGAGTTAATTGTACTGGTTATCCAACATGTACTTTATGCTGCTGAAGTAAAAATCCTCACCATTTCGATTTCTTTCTCCTTGTACTTTCATGTTTTCCTTTCAATTCTATGTGTAAGAGCTTTTGGCTGCTACATGCTATGAATGAGAACTGTTACATCACTAAAAAGATTGCCCAAAAACCCCTAGCCTCCGCTCAAGATATGGTTCCTGGGCAGGTTAAAACTCACACTAGTATGCATTTATCTAATAATCTGAAGGGGGAAAAAATATGAGTGTACTTAGTAAAAGCGATAAGATGTTAACGCTGTAGACATCACTATCGCAATACCAAGCATTCTACATTTCAAATTTTTGCTCTGACATATGTGACCCTGGACCACACAATCAGTCATTAGTCGCACAAATATATTTGTAACAATAGCCAACAATACATTGTATGGGTCAAAATTATCATTTCTTCTTTTATGTCAAAAATCTTTAGGATTTTAAGTAGAGATCATGTTTGATGAAGATATTTTGTACATTTTCTACCGTAAATTAGCCTGACATGGTCATACTCAATTCTAGCCAGAATATGAGTCTGAAACTGCTCCATTGGGCTGTGTTTATGGAGCGTGTTTCAACCGAACCAGAAAAGATCTCAATTGGAGAGAGCTACAACCAATCAGAGCAACGAAGCGACGCATTGTCAAATGTCAACATAGTTGTCCAAGGTTTTTTTTCCGCAGGTTGTATTCTATGTCCGCGGGTTGAAGCGACTATTATATGATATATAGACCCATGAGTGCAAATTTTAGCAGGCAACCTTGCCAAAATAACACACATTTCACCCCCCAAACGGCATTTTTCCCCCGGAGAACCCTCCGAGAAGCTATTGTTTAGGGCTAGGAGTTTGCGGGTTTTGTTGTTAAAACTACAACTATTCCACGCGCGCTGGAATCAGACTGGAATACACGATCCTTGCCGGTGTTGTAAAAAAATAAAATAATTTAATGATACACTAAACCCAACTTGATCATCATTTCTGAGAGAAATTGTGAAGGTGAATGCATATACAAACAAGCTCTCCGTTTAGGATTTGAATAAATATAATCCAAGCCCCTTTGATGACGTGCATGATTACGTTACTGGTGATAATCTGTCTGTCATCATCTAAAGCCCGCCCTGATGATTTCATTGGTCCGAACAGTTTATGTTCGGAGATAATTACTCCTCTATGGAGCAAGGCCAGACCGAACTGCCTTACCAAAAAATTTTGTGGGCGGTGCGAAGTTCAGCTGGCATCCAAGTTAACCGTAAATATATACAAAAAAAATTATTAGTAGTAGTAATATGCATTACTTAAGACTTCATTTGGACAACTTTAAAGGCAATTTTCTCAATATTTATTTATTTATTTATTGATTGATTGATTGATTGATTGATTGATTGATTGATTGATTGATTGATTGATTGATTGATTGATTGATTGATTCATTCATTCATTCATTCATTCATTCATTCATTCATTCATTCATTCATTCATTCATTTATTTATTTATTTATTTATTTATTTATTTATTTCACGCTCAGACTTCAGATTGTTGTATCTCGACTAAATATTAACCTATTGTAACAAACCATACATCACTGGAAAGCTTATTTATACAGGATAAATTTCAAAAGATTGACCTATATGACTGGTTTTGTGGTCCAGGGTCAGATATAAGCTAATATAAGATGGAAACTAGGATATATTAACACATGCCAGTAATTTCAAAATCCTTAACACTTTAAAATAATTTAACAGAAATAAATTAATGAAGTGCGCCGAATTGTCATTAGCGTAATTTATGTAATTTACGCTCTTAGCTGTTGGGAATTTATCATATGTAAACTGGTAGGCGGAAATTTCTATTTCAACCCTTTAACCCGATTTAGCTTTTTTCTGTCCTGAACAGTGCTAATATGAAGGAAACCATGCTGGCTTATTAAATCAGAGACGGCAGAAAGGACAGTGATTCGCGGCCTGTTTTGTAGCTTTGTTTTTTAGTGACAGTAAATGTGCCAACCGCACCATGGCACGTTTCAGAAGCGTCCCAGAAGTGGCTCTCCATGCTGCTTTGCTAAAGTTAAAGGGCCTAGTCTATTTTTGACGGACACCACATCCAAACTGAGCAATTAATACAAAATAAAATTAAAATAATATATAAAAGAAATGTCCACGCAGGACATTTCATCTATACGTGAAATATAGATACAAAATAATTGAGGATGTATTTTAAATGTCAAAAACTGCTACAAATAATTTTTGTTAATAAATGGAATTGTAAGTGTTATTAAAGCAATAAAGCGACAATAAACACAAATATAAACACAATTAAACTGGACCATTTAGCCAATTTAGCCATGGTAGAACCATAAAAATCAAGAAAAAACCCCCCCGGAAAAATCAAGAAAAACAACGTTGGACAGGCAAATCTCTTGGTTTCACAAATGCAGTTGCTTCGCTTCTGAAATGCTCCTGGTGTGTTTTGTGCACCATGTAAAGGATGGAACAAAACCTCATCATAATGCGTCGCAGACGTGTGCAGTGTGAATAAGGGGTCAAAAAGAGTAGTGCAGATATGATGTCACTTTGTAGGCAGTTCACATCACACTGAATCCTTCGACAAAAACCCACAAGTATTTTCCCATAGTCTTTTGGATTATCGCTAAAAACAAGTTCTGTGATCAACAAAAGTTTGATACTTTCAAGTTTGATTATCACAGATGAACACAACTTTTATGAATTCTAAAAACAAACAACACAATGATCCCACAAATTCAACATCACTATCACATAACATCACTACTACTAGTTACCAAAGTTACCAAAAAATATGACCTATAAACATTTTCCCAGAACATTTGAGTTACTAATTACTAGAATAGCTTATAAGAGCACAATTATAAGCATAACAAGACTGTAAAAGCATAGTGAGTTTACCTGTTCGGCATGATGTTTAATCTCCGCGAAAGACTCCGTAATCCCATTTAGTCACTTGTTAGCAATCGCCTTTTTGAAGACACGTAACAGCTGTTAGGAGTGGGGCAAGACGGATGCATTTTAGGTTGCAGAATAAAACGTGAACGCTTGTGTTCAGCACAGGCCTTATTTCATGCGTTTAACCAAAACCCCATTCAAAAAAAACAACAGCATTTGACTTTGGAACAATGGAACCAGAGGTGTTAAAATGCTAACTCATTTCCACGTTTTGGCCTACAAAGTGATGTCATACCTACACTACTTTACTGTCATTGTTTCTGAAGAGCATGAGCTCTTACTCATTGCCCTGTGTGTTAGAGCCCTGCTTTTATGCCCGAGCCCGACGGGCCCCGACTTTTTTACACCCCTAGAGCCGGGCTTCGGGCCAATTTTCATGTCATACCTAAAACGCAGGCCGGGCCTTTTTTTAGGCTTCTCCTTCATTTTATTTTATTAATTAACAGGAACAATGAGATGTGCTGCGCTGGTGGAAACAACACAAGACCATAATAGCTTAAACAACTGTTAAGACATGGCTTGCACAGGGTTAAAGAGTCCAGCAGGAGCGCGCATTTCTTCAGCACAGCTGCTATAGTTATGGCCTTTTTACAACTGGTTCCTTCATTCGTTTTCTATGAGCAGATATCTATCTGATTGAGAAATGACCCAGACTAGGCCTAAATGCCTTTCGAGATTCTTTTGAGACGTAGGCTATTTAATTCCCATCACTCAAACAAACCAGTTCAGAAGGTGGTAGCCTATGAAATAATTTCAGACGAAACCGGACAAATGTAAATGTATCTGTTTGTTTAAACCACATGTGTAAATTTTACTCCTGGCAAACCTGTGAGAGGGTGTTATTATGGGCTATATGCTGTACTCAGATAGATATGGTGGTACTACTGCAACACGCATCGCCGCAAATGAGTGTCTCTAGTACACCGCATCCAGGAACTTTTTTTAGAACTAAGTTTAGCTTTAGCTACTACTAATCAACAATGCTTACATCATGGAAGCTCTTACATGTAAAACACAGTATATGTTATGAATCTTACACAAAATTTATCTTCATCACAGTATAACTGATGTTATTCGAAAAACATGTATCGATGCTACCCGTTTTCTTTGCCTTACAAATAGAACTAGCTTGTTACCGAATCAAACAAAAATATATTTTACATTTTACCAGTATCAGTATTCTAGCTTGATAGTGAGTACTAAAAGACATCGTATTTGTTTATATTCATACTGATAAAATTAGATTTTTTGACTTACATAAATAAGATTTTTTGTGCATGTGACTACATGCGCTCCGCTCGTCTGAGGTAAATAATGCGTCTTTCAGCTGAGCGGTCGGTAAGGCGCGTTCATGTGTTTTGGGGGCGTGGCTTTGGAAAGAGCCCAGAAGCGAGAAGGTGGAGTGAACGGAAATAATGAGCTGTCTTTAAAGCAGTCGTGAGAGGTTTACAGACATTCAATTTAAATGCTTTCTTTTTCAGAGTACTTACATTTTAATTATGTATTGATATATAAAAGAAAGTTAAAAAAAAATGGAAAAAAAGTTTTTTTAATCAATTCTTACCTACCCTACCTTTAATAAAAAGAATGAAATGAAGTATAAATACTTTGACTTTAAAAACAAAACTGAACTATTTTAATGCCTGCAACAATTTAAAAAAATGTTTAAAAAAATACGGGCATCAGTTGGACTCAGGTCGAGAATCTTGATAAGCTGTCGGACACGGGTTGGGGTAGGGCCTCAGCGTCTTGGGCCAGGGTCGGGCTAGGGCCTATATTTGAGGCCTGTGCAGGGTTCTTATGTGCATTCACACCAAATGTGAATAAAGCGTTTAGCGAGGCGTGGTGGATGTAATTTCGCCTCATTCACACTTCCAGTTTGTGCGAATTATGCAAATTTGGAATAAATTGAGTGTCACGCATTATGCGCAAGTGGTTCTTTTTGTGCATTCACATGTTTGAAGCAAATTCGAGCCTGATGCCCGAGTTGAAAAATCAGAAATTTGTATGTATATATATATATATATGTATGTATATATATATATATATATATATATATATATATATATATATATATTTATATATATATATATATATATATATATATATATATATATATATATATATATAAATATTTATATATATATCTTATTTTATTGTAGCCTAAAATATACATACAGGCATGAGAGCGAGCTGTCATCCAGACACAGCTCCTGGAGCGCCTTGAACGAGCATCTATTTCGCTTTAAACACTCAATTTATTTGCAGGTCAAAATGTTCAAGTGTCCAACTAGACGCGATAGACGCGAATTTGATGCTCTATTCGCGTTTGGTTAGCCTAGGAATCTAGACGCACCCTAGCGGCAGCAAATTTAATCTGCCCGCAAGTGTCGTCTAGGAACTCTCAATACCCTTCTGAGCTGTATTCCCCTAACTCTTGATGGGCCAATCACATCGTGTATAGAGGCGGTGGGCGGGGCCATAATGATGACGGCCGAGTTGCGTTTGCGTGCTTCTAGTAAACACAGAAACTGGCGAACGGCGGCGGTCTTTCGAATCAGCTTTAAACCGCGATTCTGGAAGACTTGGAGTTAAGCTTTTCTCTGAGAAAAGAACAAAGAACGGCACTGAAGTCATTCTTAAAAAGGGAAGATGTGTTCGGAGTTTAGCCGACCGGATACGGCGAATGTTTAATCTATCAACGAGCTCTGTTTCACCTTCGTTGCTCTGGTTGGTGTAGCGCTATCCTATCGCGTGCAGAGGGAGTTTGAAAGACAACCGTTTACTCCCCCCCCCCCCCCCCTCGGATTGAGCCCTGTCAATGGTGAGTTTCCAGACCAAACATCTTGGTGTGGGTCTGGCTTGTCAGGCTAGCGTTTGGTGTGAATGCAGCATAGTACAGATTGAACGGAATGTCAAAACTCAGCTACATTTCTCGGCTGGCTTCTCGCTAGTAAAGTTTTGCTGGATGTGGATTGTAATCAAGGTAAAGACCATGTGGTGACATATAGGTGTCGTACAGCACATACACTTGAGTCTGTTACTGTATTCATGCGCAAACAAACAGTTTGTGTGCTCTCGATGCCGTATAGGCTTGTGAAAACTGCCAAAACCTTTTATGAATTAGGGAGGTTGGTGGATCTTAAACGTCTGCATGCCAGCGTGTAAATTTCTCAACTCAACTGCTTACATCCACAAGATGTACAGCTCATGAGTCACTGCTGAGCATTTCAGAGCAAATTCACACTGTCTGCAATTTCTTACCGAGGCAGTTACAGAGTAAGCTTTCACACAAAACACTGACTCATCATAACTAAGACATCACAGGTTATGGGACATAATATATCCCGGACAAACACTTGAAATACTTACTTCCAGAGCCAGAAAATATGAAACTCATTGTAACTATCCATTTTAAAAGTTATGATACAATGCACACTCATGTTGAATGTTTTGTTAATTAGTCTAAAATTGAATAAGCAATATAATAACCAAGATTTTATTTCTATGAGTAAATCAGATAACAATAAAGGCGTAGCGGTAGTTTAGCTGCGGTAGGTCTACTCATGTGGTATTAAGAGTGCTAATATGCATAGTTAACGTAGTTTCCATCACGATTCACCTCTGAGATTGCCCCTGATTACCACCAGAAGGCACTTCACCCCGGACTGTCACGCTATCAAGGACTACATTACCCATAATCCTTTGCCCAGTCGCATCATCACTTATTGTTTACACCTGTGACTCATTTCCTCCACTTATATAAACCATGCTCAACTTGTCATTCACTGTAAATCCTTGTTAGGAATAATACTACATTTCTAAACATTCTCCCATGGTTCTTGGTCTTGGATTACCCTTTTGGCTTTCTCTCCTGCCTTGTTTGCCTGTTTGGACTGCTTGCCTATGTATGACCTTTTGCTTGTTTTTGACTACGATTGTGGATTACCATCTCAATAAATACTGCGCTTGGATCCTCAACCTTTGAGTCTCGGAGCAGTTCATTAAATGTGCATTAACTGCAAAGAGTATTTGGACTGAACATGTCTGAATATCATTGTGTTATATAACACAATATCAAGCCGAGTGGCATCTGCAAACAAAGAATGCCAGAATTATCTCAACTTACTTTTTGAGGAATGTTTTTTATCAACTTCTAATTTGAAGTGGATGTATTAAATAATCTCATCTCAGGTTTACAAAGGTGTGTTAAGAGAGTAATTACAAGTGCAAACTCAAAGTTTAAAAAAACTATGAACTTTCTACCAAGATTTGGCAACCAAATTCTTATTTTTTACGAAAAGTGTATATTTATTTAATTGAGAATTCACCCTTAATATTTTCTAAATGCATGATTCATCAAAATGGCATATGTATGGACTTCTCCAATCTTTTTATTACAATATGGGACAAATTTACTAACAGCTTGCGTTAACGCAAACCCGTTAGAAACTACTGTCAGGATTCACTAAAGACGCACAGTTAAAGATTTGTACTGAAAAGGCATGGATGGTTATTTTTACGGCTGACCTTATTACAAATGTGCATTTCTTTACTTTTCAGATACAACATTTATGGGAGGAGAGCATTAAATGAATCATGCAAGGTGATTTACCTCATGAAAGGTTTGTGCCATTATTTACCACCCAAAAAAACATGTCTTAAACCAGACTTTAATTTGCGCTGCTCTTGGTAGATTGCGTTTTTATGCTAATTTGCCCTGTTTAGTAAATCTGACCTTTAAACTTAAACATCTCAAAATCCAATCAACAGCCGACAGCCTGTTACAGTGTTACATACATTACAATGTAGATATCCGTTGCTTCTTCCGTTTCATTGCGACTTCAACCTAAATGTCACCAGTTTTGATGTTTTGTTATATAATTCTAAAACATTCATATATTCTTGTACTTCTTGTACTTTTCTCAGTAAGAGTCAAAGGAAAAATATAAATGGATTTCATTTCACAGGAAGCTCCTCTAACAGGGATTTTTGCACACATACCACAAATACAATTGACAGTGGGATCGAAGAATCCTGCCTCTTTTGTTACACCAAACAGAGAAACTTTTTCTTTGAGTAAGAGTTATTTATTACTCGTACGCCTGTACGGAACCCACGCTCCTCTTATTCAGTGTAAAATCCATCATTCTACACGGCGAGAGTAATTGGATTTCAGATCTGATTAGCTGTTCACAATGGATCTCCATACCTATGCCAGCAGCAGAAGATTTATTAAGCTTGCCAAGGCACAGCAGAATGGAAAGGCTCCTTCCCTGACAGGCACTGACATACAGTCAATTACTTTATGAGAAATGCCAGTGGTGGCACTTCCTGTAGGAAGATAGACTCAAGGGTTAATTCTCAGAGGATACGGTTCTCCTCGCTTCTAAAAGGTGATGGCTGTAATAGCGGAGGAAAGGAAGAGGACCTCTTTCTCAGCCTTCTACGGTTCAAAAGAGCGTAGAATTTTCCGTCGTTTCCAGCCCACTTGGGCTTGGCGTAGCTGGGAGATGTTGTCCGCTTTAATGTATCTGTGTGTCTGTAGCTGTCACGCCAGGAAGCCATGGGAGTGTGTGTTTGCGAACACTCTCGGCAGAGTTATTTTCACACTCTGTTGGAGTGGCAGTTTGACAATGATGACACAACAGCCATCAATCCAATCCTCTTCCCTTTTAAGCACCAACCCGCCCCAACTGATCTTCCGTTCTCATAGTCGAAACTCACAACTCTCTGGCCGAACTTCACAACCTTTCCTCAGTGTTACAGAACGAGGTACAGGAAGTCCATAGCAAGAGTCAAGGGCTTCGCATTAATAGGATTACCAAATTTGTACTGCCGTAAATCCCTTATCTCGACTACCCACATGTGATTGCTTTTTTATGTGCCTGTTTACACCCTGACGGTCACAAGCTGCATTATTCTAATTCACATCATTACCTGCTAATCTCTGCTCTCCCCCTGTCGGCATTGGAGCAACAGAGCCTGCCAATGTGCAAGAGCCCATTAAACACACCTCTTGTGTTTACACAATAGCTGCAGGTTATAGACAGTAAAAGGGTCTGTGGCTTTACTCATGTTGGACAACTCATGTTGGACTATTATTGTAATACATTTTGCCCTCCCCCTCCCCCATGGGGGAGTTACTATGAGTAAAAATTGTCATTAATTTGTCAATAAACGTCAATAAATATACAATAAAATGTGAAATGAAATTGTACATAAAAATAACAAAATATGCAGAAATGCCCATATTATAAAAATATTAATAAAGTTACATAATAAGAAGAATAGAGAATATTTCTGCTTTTAAAAATGTCTAGCAATATGGAATAATAAGCAACATATACAATTTGGAATCATGAGATATTGCACCCTCCATATAAGCAAAATACAACCATCTCACAAGAAGGAAAAAAAAAAAAACTATTTTACAAGGATTTCATATAAATTCGCATGATGTGATTCAAACACACGTCTTTCTAAAAAAGTGTTACCAGATTGTATGAACACATATAAATGAGAATGGGCAAATTCATGCAAATAATCCACCGAATTATCCACCAAAACATAACATCTATGAATTGTAATTTAAGAATGCTGTCAAAATGTCACTTCAAGAATATGGTAGTTAAAATATGTTTTTTTCGTTTAAAGGTGCACTATGTAACTTTTTTAAGTAAAATATAAAATAAAAAAACACTAGACCAATGTTATATATTTTGTTTAGTTGAGTACTTAGATTATAATGTTTCCAACTATTTGTAAATTGTGAGAAAATTGCTATTTTAATCAATGAACCAATGAAAATGTTTCTGGTTTTATTTTGCAGAAACGCTTTGAAGTGTGAACAAGTGTCACAGCAGCTGCTGAGCGAACGCACAGAGTAATGTCATAAAATAATTTTAAGCACACTCAGATGTAATTAATGTGATAAACAAAGCTGCGCTACCTCATACGTACTCATGACCGGAAAAGTGGAAATGGCTCCAGCGACTGTGGCATAATAAAAGTCTGCTGCTCGCGAGGCGTGTGTTGCATTCATCTTATTAACAATCGCTCCAGCGGCCTTGCTCGGCTCCCACAACACTCAGTCCTGCTCTGCCTCATAATACAGTAACGTTAATAATCGCATCCATGAACATGATTTCTGCTCGAGTCCTTTCCCGGTTCTTTTCCACCAGCTGTGAGGTGAAGACCACATGTCCCAATATTCTGCACTCAAACTTGGCATCATCAAACAATGCTTTTGTTTTCAAATTGTCCAAGGAAGGAACAGTGGTGAATCAACAACGGGGTCAATGATGCACGTGAAGAGCAAAGGCTGGCCTGTGTGGTCCAATCAAACAGACAAGCTAATGTAGCTCAAATTGCTCAAGAAGTTAATGCTGGTTCTGATAAAAAGGTGTCAGAATACACAGTGCATCGCAGTTTGTTGCGTATGGGGCTGCATAGCCGCAGACCAGTCAGGGTGGCCCCATGCTGAGCCCTGTTCAAAGCTAAAAGTGCCAACAAGTGGACACGTGTGCATCAGAATTGGACCACGGAGCAATAAAAGAAGGTGGCCTGGCCTAAATAACCTTTTCTTTTACGTCACATAGATCCTAACAGGGTGTGGTATGGCGTTATTTCCCTGTCAAATGTCGAGAGCGCATTATTGTAGCGCGAAAGTACATTAATATAGTGCGCGAGCGCGAATCTCTCTGCTCGCGCGCGAAAAATAATGCGCGAGCGCAAATCTCTCTCTGCTCGCAAGCGGAATGTAATGTGCGAGCGCGAATCTCCCTTCTCGTGCGCGAGAACTCTGCGTGCGCTCTCGGATACGCTGCTCTTGTTAGAATTTTTTGTCTGTGCTCACTCAGAGAATATGCCTGCACTTAAAACGTGTCCAGTGCAATCGCGAATCTCTCCTCTTCGCTTAAACTAAGCCTGTATGTGCACAGACTGTGTTCCGTGCGCTCGCAAGAAGAAAAAGACTCTTCTTTACAGTTTCGTTCTCTTTGCTCTTGGCATAAAGGCAACAACCAATCAGAAATAAGCTTCAACGACTGACCAATGAAAACGCGACATCGTACATTAAATCTTATATTGAACCCCACATGGAATCAGAATCACTTGAGTTCAGTGACTTCAATAAAGATGAGTGAGATGGATCCGCAGTATCGACGATATTTTTGTTTTTATGTAAAATAGGCTTAGGTCAAATATATCTTAGAAAGGCCTGGGAAGAGGGCGATTGGATTATTTTACATATTAACCTAGACTGTCTACTCTAGCCTATCTGCACAGCCACTTTGTTCACACTACAGGTGCCATGCCCATTTGAAAGTGAGATTTTTGAGCCAAATGGATTTAAATGCAGATTCCAAAAGGCAAAAATAATTAAAATCTGAACAAAATGCCCCCTAATAGATATAAGAATTATAATGTAATAATAGATAAGGGGGCAAAATGCCCCAGTAAAATTATGCTATATCTAACTGCATCAAACACAAATGCAACAGAATAAAACTAATTAAAAATACTGACTACTAAAGTAATGAAATCCATTTTGTTGGGAAAATGTTACTGCAATTTGTGAGTTAAGTTACCTTTCACCTCAAAAGTTGGCATACATTTCTAAATAATCCACTGGCAGTGGCGGAACTAGACTTTTATTCATGGGGTGACCAAAGCTGCTTTAGGGGGTCCAGAGACCATGAATATCATGTGTTATACTTATTTGTTTTCATTGTTTTGACCAATGTAACATTAAGTATGTAACAATAAATAAGCACCCACAACAGTAGATCAGTGAAATTTCACAATTCTCAGCCTAATAATATAAATGTAAAACATTATTGAATACAAGTGAACAGTTGAAGTTGCAGGACACAGTGATTCAGGTACAGAAATTAAATAATCAAACATAATAACATTGCATAATCGTTTTAAGTGCAGGCATATTCTCTGAGTGAGCCCAGACAAAAAAATTCTAACAAGAGCAGCGTTTCTGAGAGCGCACGCAGAGTTCTCGCGCACGAGCAGGGAGAGATTTGCGATCGCGCATTATATTCCGCGCGCGAGCAGAGAGATTCGCGCTCGCGCACTGTATGGATGTACTTTCCCGCTACAATAATGCGCTCTCGACATTTGACAGGGAAATAACGCCATAGGTGTGTGTTCATCTCTTACCTGGGGAACACATGGCATCTGGATGCACTATAGGAAGAAGGAAATCCGGCGGAGACAGTGTGATGCTTTGGGCAATGTTCTGCTGGGAAACCTTGGGTCCTGCCATCCATGTAGAGGTTACTTTAACATGCACCACCTACATAAGCATTGTTGCAAACTATGTACACCCTTTCATGGAAACAGTATTCCCTGGTGGCTATGGCCTCTTTCAGCAGGATAATGCGTCCTGCCCAGGGGCGTAACTACAGACAGTGCAGGCAGTGCAGCCGCACTGGGGCCCGTGCGGCAGAGGGGCCCGCAGCGCACACGGGCCCATGCCCACATTGCAAACGGGCCCATGGCGACAAAGTGACTCTGCAGAATATTGTGACACTCACATTTCAAATGAAAATCACTGGTTTCAGATTTCACACGGCTGTCGCGCTCTACCGTCACGCTTAGGACTGAGCTGACCACCTTTTTCAGCGTGTGAGCGGAGCACAGTTGCGTGACGCTCCGCTAGATATTCCGCTCTATGCCAGTGAGCTCCACAATTCACTATAAAATGTGAATTATTTGATTTAAATCTAGCGATTTCAAGCTTTCTTTAGGCGTATGTTTCATGTTTATATCATGTATTCACCGAGTTTCAGATTCTCGCAGATAGAAAGCGCACCTTTTTTATTTATTTTACTAAAGCACAAAGTTTTGTTGTTATGTGAGTGTACACAAATAAAAGTGGACAATTAGTATTTATAATTATGTCTCACATTTATCTGTATGGCCAAAAATTACGGAGTATTGCGAGTTATAGGCTATCCCCCGTCATGACTCGTGAGGGGGAAAAAACAGCCGGTACGTGCGTTCTTCAGCCAGAGGGTTAAAGAAACCGTAGCCTATTTAGTTTCATATTTATGTTTAAATAATAGCCCATAATATAATTTATTATTATTATTAATATCAAATATTCGGGCGAAAATGGACCATGTGCATTCTCTCGGTGCCTTCTTGGCCGAAAGACTTTCAACACCGAAACAATACGTCCGAAATGTGGGCTTCGTCCCGTTTTTTAGCCTGTCTCTCCAATCCGTAGCGGCTCTGAGCAGAGCGCAGCGCACGTCAGAAGCAGAGGTGTGTGTGTGTGTGTGTGTGGGAATCTGAGCGTCATTGGTCTGTCACCGCTCGTCAATGTCAAAATATTTGATAAAACCAATCAAATCAGAGAAGGCGGGCTTTATGGTAACACATGTGTTACATGTAACACAGAAACTGCTGAGGCTGAGCGCACATTTTTTTTAGGAGCGCAACTCGACGTCAAGTAATATAAATGCAGCTAAACTAAACATTCATGTTTGACAGCTGCTGCTTTAAGTCAGAAATGTTAATCAAAAGAAAAAAATATTTAGGCGAATGAATAAACTTGTTGTGTCTAATTTTTAGACATTTTTAACTGGAAATATGCCTATGTGATTCATAATGTAGGCCTAATTAACGAACAAGAAATATTAACAAAGCCATTTTCATCAGATTAGGCATAAGATTAATAATAAATGTGTATATATTGTAAATTAATATAATTCTATTTTTAACATTCAGTAAATATATATATATTTTTTTAACTCAGCTTTTTCAGCCTGTATTGGGCATAAGATTAGCATTGAATGTGTTCATATTGCGATTTTAATAAACTTAAAACTTTGATAAATAGTAAATTAAGTAAGTAGATTATCTTAAAAGAACATCTTAAAATGCTCATATGTAGATCATAGAAATCAAAATTTTCTCAGGGGAGCATGTTAGAACCCCCTAACAAACTCACAAAAAAGTAGCCTATGTCAACATGTCCATCTTGATGAGTCTCTAGTAATATTGTTATCTACTTTTTTTGGCCTTCAGAACATCTTAAAATGCACATATGTAGATCCTAGAAATCTAAATTTTTTCGGGGGAGCATGCCCCCGAACCCCCCTAAATAACTCACATTTGGAATCTTACTGATTATAAAAGAGTGTCTTTTTTATGATTAAGGGATGTAGGCCCTACGGTGACACAGAATAAGCCATTAATATTTGATTTGTAAATTATAATAAACAACCGATATCCTGATATAGAAATGAAACATGACCCTAAAGTGTTACATATGCTTGGTTGGGGGGGGGGGGGGCCTAACTGCATAGCCTGCACTGGGGCCCATCATTAGTAAGTTACGCCACTGGTCCTGCCACAAAGCAAAAATGGTTCAGGAATGGTTTGAGAAGCACAACGAGTTTGAGGTGCTGACTTTGGCTCTGAATTCCCCAGATCTCAATCTATTTGGTCATCTGTGAAATGTGCTGAACATACAAGTCCAGCAAGAGCCATGGAGGCCCCACCTCACAACTTACAGTATTTAAAGGATCTGCTACTAACATATCGGTGTCAGATACCACAGCACACATTCAGGGGTCTAGTAGAGTCCATGTCTCGATGGGTCAGGGCTGTTTTTGCAGCAAAAGGTGGACCAACACAATATTAAGTCATAAATATATGCCGGATCAGTGTGTGTGTAGCGTGTTGACGTCCCGTAATTAATTAATCTTTTTTTTTTAAATAACATAATTTTAACCACACTTATTTTTGCACCGCGGAACGTTTTTCAATGAATGAGTTTTGACGGACCGATTATACTGGAACACACTAGCGCTCACGAGTCACGACAACAACAAACCATAGTGAACATGAACGAAGAAGCTGATGAGACCGCTTTGCTTGGCCCTGTGGATGGGAAATTTTGTTTTAAAAAACAAAAGGATGGCAGCGTCGACAAGAGCAAGATTGTGTGCAAGCTATACAACAAGGAATTTGCGTATCACCGCAGCACATCGAGCCTCAAATATCACAAATATGCTTTTGCTACACTTAATGGCAAACATTGCACTGGTCTGCTGGACTGAAATAAATAAACAATATTTAGTGTATTAAGCTTATGTATTCAGTCATTATTCAATGAAAATCCATGTAAAAAATTACTTCTCATTGTTCTCAGGTCAAATATGTATATGCAATTAAAATGCGATTAATTTCGATTAATTAATTACAAAGCCTCTTTTTTTTAATCGAGTCCCGGCCCTAATATATATATATATATATATATATATATATATATATATATATATATATACACACACTTTTTTTGGGCTCTCCTTGTTTTAACTATTATATGTATCGTGTTCAGATATTCATAAAACAAATTATTCTATAGGGGCCATGACAATTTTGTGAAAATTATAAAAAATGCTGGTGGTGGCTAGCAACTTAAAATAAAAAATAAAAAAAACTATTGGGGAAAGAGTTAAAAACAAACTAAAATCATCATTTGCGCCTTTAGTATGCCTTGAAAGCTGTTTGATGAATATTCATTAGTGCTACAGTGAGTAATCAAGACTGAGTCCAGTAAAGGCACAGCAGGTTCTGCCCACCTGCTTCTCCAGCAAGGTGGTTTACAAAATTCATTAAGACACGAGATTCAAATGAATTTCCTTTTCCTTAACGGGTTTGGAACATGCAGCAGCCACAACCATTGTTTGATGGTCTGGTTAAAAACAATACAACATAATCCAATCTAGCAGTGGCTGATGGGAAGCTCATAAGTGGTCTCAGATGTGTTTGGAGGCAGAGTTGTAAATCTCTCCAGGCTGAGCCAATGACCTCTGGTTTCATCAGGGCTGAAGCAGAGGTGTAATCCTCGCCCCATAGAGACGGCCCCTGCATTGTTGTTTAATTAATACGTATGAATGGTGTGCAGGTACGGAAGCTGAGGGGCGGCAGATAAGGAAAGGGAAACGGAGTCCCATGAGGATCGTGAACAATAGACCCGTGTTTACCCACAATCACTGCTTGCTCACGGCATACAGATGCAGCACAGGTGCCACACGCCTGAAAAGGTCCAGCGCTGATGAATTAAAAGAGAGAGATATGAGAAAGCGAGCGGGAGAAAAACAAAGAGAGAGGTTTGAAGCAGGCAATCCACAGAAAACAGCAGTGATATCAAGAGGGTACAGTAATATTTGCAAAACCCTCAGCCGAGACAAAAGAAGCAAATAAGCTTCTTCTAGGCAGGTAAAACAATACAAACTTAGTCACTGTATTTGTAATGATCAAAAAACTGTGTAATGTTCATACATTGTCAGATTCTAACCTTTTAAACTATGAGAGTAAAAAACACAGACATTCGAATCCATATTTAAACCCTGTGGCTCGTGGCGATACATTGATGTCTTGACACGAAACGATTGGTTACTGCGAGAAACCAAACAGTGTTTGTTTTGTTTTTGTTTTTTTACCCCATATCAGACAAATCTTATCTAGTATTCCCAATGCCATTACTTCTGCCAAAGGTCAAAATAACCGCGTGATCATATATATGTGTACATAGATTCCTCATTCAACCAATCCGCGCAGCCACTAATGAGGAGTTCTTTGGTGGAAGTAAAGTGTACTTTATTGCTCAGTGAATAAAGATCACTTATTAAAAGAAAGCATAAAAAAATGTTGCACAACGAGCGAATAGATGGTGATCGGTTATGTAACTCACCATTAAACAAAGAAGAGGAAGTAGAACAGCGCGCTTCTTCTTAGCGTCTGTTTCCATGGTGAATCGATTCGGCGCTTTGCCGAGAATGTCTTGTGTGTTAACCGGGAACATACTCTGAGTTGTCTGAACTTACTCCCGGATTCGTTTTTGTACCTTGAGTTGTACCTCGATGTAATATTCACTCAGAAATGCAAGAAACAAGTCAAAATTGTGAAATAGGCCTAAAGTTGTATGTTTATATTGCCTATATATAAAACATTACAGGTTTAAATATTATTTCATGTTGTATCACAATTCAATTACCAATAGTAGAGGTTGATGCAGGCAACCCTTCCTTGGGTGAGCCAAAACACACTAACAGCTTGTCTGATTTTCTCCACTGAGCTGACCTTTCCAAATAAACCCTCAGGGCCCGAACCGGGCACAAGAGGAACAGTCTGCCTTCTTCCGCCGTCACGTGGGGCGGGGGATGAAATGCCTGAAGGACCAAGGACCTGTGACCATACTGGACGGGACCTTAGGCATGTAGCCAGGTCTAGGGTGCAGTATGGCTTTGACTCCTCCGGGGGCAAACTCCAGACAGGTTGGCATAATTGCCAAGGTCTGAAGATCCCCCACTCCTCAGAGGGACCTGCCACGGGGGACCCACCAGCAGAGCTATTAAATCTGAGAACCAAACTTGAGTCGGCCAACGAGGAGCCACCAGAAGAAGACTGACTCCTTGCTGCCGGACTCTCTCCAGGACCCCTGGGATCAGAGTGATCGGGGGAAATGTGTGCAGACGCAGCCTCGGCCACGTCTGAACCATGGCATCCAACCCCAGCGGGGCTGGATGCGTGAGGGAGAACCACAGTGGACAGTGGGATGTCTCTCGAGACGCGAACAGATCCACTTCCACTGGGCCAAACCTCCTGCATATTGACTCCACCACCTCTGGGTAGAACTGCCATTCCCCGGGCCTCAGCCCCTGCCTCGACAGTATGTATGCCCCCTGATTTTGTATCCACGGGATATACATTGCCCTGAGGGATAACAGTTCCCCTTGTGACCAACAGAGAATGAGATGCGCTAATTTGCATAGGGGGCGCCCTTAACCCCCCCTGGCGGTTCAGGTATGCCACGACTGCCATATTGTCCGTACGGACCAGAACGTGGTGCCTGCGAAGTTCAGGGAAGAAACTCCTCAGAGCTCTGTAGATCGCCATCATTTCTAGGCAATTTATGTGCCAGGTGGAATGATGGTCCTCCCATGGACCCCTCGCAAAGCGGCCTTCCATGACCGCGCTCCAACCAGTGAGGGAGGCATCTGTTGAAACGGTTTTCCGGCAACATGATGCTCCCAGCACTGGCCCTTGGGACAGAAACCAAATTTTCTTCCATATAGCTAGAGCACAAGTAGGGACACAAGTCGGTTCTGGGGCATTTTGAGTTATTCACCGATTCTGAAAGTGTAGTCTCCAAGCTTTTCCAATGATGTGTAACACGTGGAAATCTGATAATATTTAGAGAAGTTGTGTCCATCTGAATGTAGGCCTTTAGAAAAGTGTAAATGAGAGAAAACCGCCTCTGAAGTTGTGCAGTTCTCACCAGTTCTCACCTGCTGGGAGTGACAATAGGGCTCATTTACATCTCATTTAGATAAGCCATACCCCCTGTAAAGCTGCATGGTTGCTAGTAACGACAGACGCAACGGGAAAAATCGGACTGCATACTACTAATAATAAAGATGCTAACATTACCATCTAAAAGCCCATTATAGTAATGAGGTTTTTTGGCAAGTGATACGATGCTAACGATTACAACTAAAACGACAGTTAAGAACAATAGGTAGGTATGGGAAGGTCTAAACATGAGATAACGTATGTGTGTTCTTAGAATGAACACAAAACGACAAACTTTGGTGTTTCTGGAACATTCCATAAGAAACAGAAAAGTATTCATGCAAATCTTGTTGCCTCCAATGAAATAAGTTGTTCGGGCAGACTTTCTGTTTGCCGGGGTCTTCTTAGTGGATGTACTGTGCGTCTGTTCGAAGGGGATAAAGACAGAGAAATAGGTAAAGTTCCTAACCGTGGCTGTAGTGTAGAGGTAAGGCACATGTCATTAAGTTTTGACGCATATCGATCAGTGGTTCGAATCCGCCTTTTGCCACACACTCTAACCGAGAAACACTTATTAATAAACACATGTTAGATGCTTTATTTCCACTAAAATTGTTCAATTCTTTTTGAAAATAAATGCCTTTCCGATCTGATATGTGATGGGAAAAGGGAGTAGAGAGAGTGTGGCAAAAGGCAGATTTGATCCTCTGATCGAGTTGCGTCAAAACTTGATGATATGCGTCTTACCACTACACTATAGCCACGGTTAAAGATTTGACCCATTTCTCTGCCTTTATCCCTGTCAAATGTTACTATCGATATAGCTTCTAATTTCTTACGGTCCGACTCGTCTGACGCCTGTCTGATACATTCTTCCTCTTCTTCATCTTCACTCAGTTGTAGATTAGGGTATTATACAGTGTTATTATGCCGCTTTCATCGTTGCTTGGATCATCTCTACAGCCGGCCAGAGCGCTGCATAAATAATTAGCCACGTGTACCTTGGAGGGTGGGGCAATAACAAAGTCCAGTATGGAAATACACACAGACAAAACAAGGCGATTATTAATTAATGCCATCTCAAACACAGAGAGGCTTCTTCATTATTTCAACTAACAGATTCTGCAAAAAAAGCGAAAATCACATAATTTGAAAAACAAAACAAAACAAAACGCTTCTTTCTCATTTTTCTCAATAGTAGAGCTGCCGACTTGTGTCCCTAGTTTCCGTGACGGGTCACATATTAGAAAGCGCTATTAGAAATCCTGCTGCGGCTAGGACTTCTTCCCAGCAGCCTTCTTAGTGAGAAGGACGTTCCTCAGATCGCCCTTCTGCACAGAAGCCTGCTGGTGAGAGTGCCTCCTCTGTTGCCAGGCTCCCGGAGAATGGGCTCTAGAGGCAACGCTCTCTTTTTGCACCTGACGGTGTGAGGAGCTGGCTGACAGCTAAGGCTGCCCACTAGTGGCAGCCTTCCCAGATTTTGGCCGACGAGGGAGAAACTGACGAAAGGCCGCCGATTGTTTCTTCGCCTCCTGGAACCTGTCGACGACCGAATTAACGGCGTCGCCAAACAGGCCAGAAGGCGAGATCGGGGGAATCCAGGAGAAAAGTTTTATCTTTCTCCTTCATCCCCGATAAATTTAACCATAGATGTCTCTCCACAGTCACCATTGAGGCCATGGAGTGGCCGATGGCACAGGCCGTCTCCTTGGTGCCACCCACGGCATCGTCCCGTAACCGGCCTCACGCACCCCCAGAATGTTTGCATAATCTAACATTGGGGGGTTGGAAATCCTTGCTGAATATGGACTGTTCCAGGACCTGCACAACTTGTTATGCAGGTCCGGAAAAAATGGCAAGCCCCGGCGAGGTGTCTGAACCCGGTGCGAAAGAAAACGATCATCCAGCCTGCTTGATGGCTGGATCTCGTGTCTTTCTTGTGGCCACACAATATTTAATTTGGCCACAGCGCGGGTCAGCACCTCAATAGGCTCCTCTTAGGCAGGTGGATGAGGTGGAGAGATATATCCCACTCCACCTGCCTCGATGTTGATCTCGTCTGAATCCTTGGAGAGGATCAACATCGGATTCTCCACCCCGGGGGAAGCCGGCTTCCACACGAGGTGGGAGAACTTCTGAACTGTCAGAGGAAGATTGATAAAGTGCCTCAGCAGTCTCAATCTCCGTCGAGAGCCACTTGAGCATGCTGAACGCCCAGGCACTGAACACAAAGAGAGTGTGTGTCCATTCCCGAAATGAAGCGTGGACACGGGTGCACACACCTCTTAAATTCGGTCGCCATTATCTCTTTCTTATATATAATTCTTATATATGAGGGACAAACAACAATAAATAGACAGACAGTTTTCACACACAGAGCGTTATGCTGAACAGCGATAACTGACGCTATAATGCGCCGGGCTCCCCTTTATAGCTTCCGGGTATGCCGTCACATCTACGTCATGACGTAGCACCAATCAGGATTGGACTAGTTTCATTCATACTTCAGATGCTAAAGGAGCATCCTCAAATTAGTCGTTCCGATGTAGTTCGAAGTTCCCTCGATATAGGGAACTCATGCTTTTTACCTGGTTTTGCTGTTGTATAACTCTGAAGCCCTCAGAATGGAGGAAACAAGAAGCAGTGGCATATCAGGTCACTGCTCAGAACATTTCTGCCAGTCACTGAGCACTAATTTGATTTCTGTGATGAGAAATTAATAAACATGTTGAAGGGTACATTAAATGTCAATTATAAGCAAATTAAGAAGTGCAGACTGGCACAGATGCATGCTCAAGATGCGGACACAATGCCAGTGTCGGGAAGGTGGCATGCAATTTGTACCTTCAGTAATGACTTGGAAACCTACATGATAAAAAGTGTTGCAGAGAATTTGATGAGCAAAGCTGTACACCTCTCATTTTTTTCCTGTCAGAATGTCTCCTGAATATAATGGCAGGTGCCATAGGTTATGAGCTATGATTACCGACCGTCATGTTGTCTGCTACTGGAGCCAAATGTTTGAAAAACATGTTTGCTAGTTTTCTCATAGACAGACAGAATGTTTGCCCTTAACCATGTATTCTTCCACAATGGTAACATAGAGGTATAAGAAAAATAGATGTGCTTTCACTTAAACTATGGAAACACATACACATTTGTAGATTTGGATTTGGATATATATATATATATATATATATATATATATATATATATATATATATATATATATATATATATATATATCACCTACAGGATTATTAGAAACAGCTGTTCAATTTCTCATTAATACAATTATCTAATCATCCAATCACATGGCAGTTGCTTCAATGAATTTAGGGGTGTGGTCTTGGTAAAGACAATCTTCTGAACTCCAAATTGAATGTCAGAATGGGAAAGAAAAGTGATTTAAGCAATTTTGAGCGTGGCATGGTTGTTGGTTGCCAGACAGGCCAGAGGCTACAATTTGCACAAGCTCACCAACATTGGATAGTGGAAAACTGGAAAAATGTTGCCTGGTCTGATGAGTCTCGATTTCTGTTGCGACATTCAGATGGTAGACTCAGAATTTGGCGTAAACCAAACCACTGTGCATGCTGGTGGTGGTGGTGTAATGGTGTGGGGGATGTTTTCTTGGCACACTTTAGGCCCCTTAGTGCATATTGGGCATCGTTTAAATGCTTACCTGAGCATTGTTTCTGACCATGTGCATCCCTTTATGACCACTATTTACCCATACTCTACTTCCAGCAGGATAATGCACCATGTCACAAAGCTTGTATCATTTCAAATTTCAAATTTCGTTCTTTGGATGAGATGTTAAACCGAGGTCCTGACTCTCTGTGTTCATTAAAAATCTTTCTGAAAAAAGAGTAGCTGTGTTCCCCGGCATCCTGGCCAAATTTGCCCATTGACTTCTATCCATCATGGCCTCCTAATAATCCCCATATAATGATTGGCTTCATCACTCTGTCTCCTCTCCACCAATCAGCTGGTGTGTGGTTGGCGTTCTAGCACAATATGGCTGCCGTCGCATCATCTAGGTGGATGCTGCACATTGGTGGTGGTTTAAGGAGTTCCCCCCTTCAATGTGAAGTGCTTTGAGGGCCTTGAAAAGCGCTATATAAATGTAACAAATTATTATTATTTAATTATAAATTGGTTTCTTGAACACGATAATGAGTTCACTAAAATGGCCACCACATTCACCAGATTTCAGCCAAATAGAGCATCTTTGGGATGTGGTGGAACGGGAGCTTCATGCCCTGGATGTGCATCCCACAACTCTCCATCAACTGCAAGATGCTAATCCTATCAATATGGACCAACATACTTGTTGAACTTGTTGAATCAATGCTACGTGGAATTAAGGCAGTTCTGAAGGTGAAAGGGGGTCAAACACAGTATTAGTACGGTGTTTCTAATAATCCTTTAGGTGAGTGTATATATAGATATAGATATAGATATATATGTTAGAGCTGTCAATGTTAACGCATTAACGCATGAGATTAATTCAAAGTCATTAACGCGTTAAAATAATTTAACGCAATTAACGCAAAATAATTACAGAAGTACGTGAAGCTGCAACATTAAAGTAATTTGCATCACGCAGTCGATCATAGAAGTCGGGAGTTTACCAATCACACAGAGCATCTGCACCTGTAACCCTGGTAGGAGGACATTTTCATTCTAACTATTTAACCTGATTCTCTGTTTGTGAGTTTAATTAAACTCTGGGAAAGTGTTCAGTATCCAGTAATCTAATTCAGCCAAACAGTCCAAAACAGTGCTAATGTAAGGCCAGGCTGATACACCAGAGAGAATAGAGACTCACAACATGTTTTAGTGATTTGTTCATTCCAGTGTTTGCTTTGCTTTAAAACACGAGCTCTGTCGTATTCTGTGATTGTTTCTGAGGAGCGCAATTGTGGTATCGTAGGCTACAGTAAGCGCGAGAGAATCTGTTGCTGCACAGAGAACGTGCACGCGATCTCACGCAGCCTTCATTCAGTACATTTGCTTTGTTTCCACACACACTCAGGAAGGATAATGTTTTGGCATGTGTGTGAACTTCAGTGATGACTAAAGTGATAACTTTAGTTCTTTTTTAGTGAATCAGTTCACCAAATCGGACTGAACCGTTCCAAACAGTTTGCGTCTAGTAAGCACTGATCCACACATTTCTAAAGTTATTTACTTTTTGACGCGTCTCTCTCTCCGACTATAAAAGTACACCGACTAATAGAGAACTGATGATGATAATGAGCACAGAGATATACTGAGCATATGTGCAGTGGAGTGAGCGACGTTGTTGTGTTTAGTAATAGTAGTTTTTTGCAGTCAAAGCGGTGGATTTAGGAGTTTTTTGGCGTCTCCATGTGGCTCTGCTCGGTAGAGGTCTCGCAGCTTGAGAGGTCTACATTTAAATGTCCATATGTTGCATAACATGTCTAAAATGAAAACTACTATTGTTGCTCTCTACACAAACTATACACTGATGAATTCTGCAAAGGTTCTTTAGTAATGCTTTTTTTCATGGGTGCTTAGGTGTGTACAAATTTATTATATAATAGAATTATATGGACTCCTATATTTGGTTATTTGGTTTCCTTTTGGAGTCTCCAATGATCCTTGAAGCTTGCAGAAAATACAGTTTTGTGTAATGTTTACTTTAGTTACAGCAAATTATGACAAAATGAATGTGTTTAATAAGATAAATGGCGACTGTTTAATTTCATAATAAGCATGCAATTAATTGCGATTAATCACACAAAACAGGTGTGATTAATCGCAATTAAAAATGTAATCTATTGACAGCACTTATATATATAATAGTGTATAATAGCAGATACTGTACATACTGCTGTATAAAATAGCTATACAAATGCATATTTGTATGCATGCATATCATTTTTTACATTTTAGTTGCTGCTGTAGCCTAATGTGCATACTGTGCCTTTCAGTGAATATATGAACTATAAAATTGTACAATAAAATACAATTGTATGTATAAACATGTAAACAACATGTAACATACCTACAAATTCTTATGAGATCAGGTTGCATATCCTTAACTCCTTAGTAGATACAGAATGCTGATTTTGCAGATAAGTGGTGTGGTTAGGAGTCAAGTTCACTGCCAATTTGAATTACAGACCTGAAACTAAACAAAACTGATGCATTAAACTCAACAGCTCACAGCTTGAGATGCCACTACACACAAGACAACAGTCAGCAACACTGTCAGCGTTTTAAACAGTTTAGTTATTTTTACATATTTCTTATTATATAGAACAGATTTGAGTGCTTTTTCCAGCAAGGAAAAGAAAATGCCTTATATGCAAGCATGTTAGGACAGCAACTCTGAGATGCCATTAAATATTTATCAAGGAAAGCCAGAGAAAAAGTGACTGTAAAAAGGGGGGGGGGGGGGGGGGGGGGAATCTGTAAACTGTGCTGAATTCCCATTGCTCCTGTGGATTTTGGTTTGCATGTCGGAAAAGCACAATGTTCTAGGATTTATAAAAATCTTTCTATTTAACTTTTTTTTTTCTTTATTCCTCAAGAAGAGGCCATTAGAACAGAAGGCATTCTGGGTACTTTTATTATTATTTCATATGAAGTGCCGCTTTTCATCTGTGGCTCCATCTATCACTGTGTTAAGAAGGAAGAGGAGGTTTCTTTCCACTGATTTGAATAAGTAGGATCAAAATAGACTGCTTAAGAGGGTTCTGCAGAGTTCAGATTCTGTTTGAGCGTAATCTACATAAACTTGAGAGACGAGTCACTACCTACCATTGCAGCAATCATTTGTTACAGCTTTTAACCCAAACATCTTGATTTTAGCTGAATCTAGAGTCTCTGCCGGTGTCCACAAATGTTAGGTTAGACATTTATTGCACCTGCAAGCAGTAAGTACAGTAGTTGGTATTGCTGTTATCAGTTGGCATATGGTGACATTCCTTTGATGATACATTAAGTCAGTGGTTCTCAACTTGTCCAAGGAGTTGGCATTGCTGTTATCAGTTGGCATATGGTGTCATTCCTTTGATGATACATTAAGTCAGTGGTTCTCAACTTGTCCAAGGAACAAAATTCTTTATTTTTTTGAATAAAGCTAATGTATTTCTCAAAACTGGTTGACAAACCACGAGTACCATCCCTCTTTACAAACTAGTATTTGTATTCAGGAGACAACACTTCCCTGCCACTGATTGGAGATTTCCAGCTTTCCATGTTTTCAATGTTTTGTGGTAGCTTCCTTTACTATTGCACATCTTCTGAAAGAGTGCAGAATCTCAGATCATAACACAGGAAAAAAAGAAGCAGAAACAAGCCATATCCAACCCAATCTCATGGCAATTATTGCATATTTTATGAGGTGGCTAATTTGTATGACCTCATTCTTAAAGGTCCCATGGCATGACATTTTTATTTTATGAGGTTTTTCAACATTAATATGAGTTCCTCTGGCCTGAATATTGTCCCCAAGTCACTAGAAATTTTTATCAGTATAAAACGAATTCAGGCTGTCTTTCTCTGTCTTTGAGAAACTGAGAGCTCAGATGAGCTGATCTTGAATTCTCCTGTTATGACGTCATACCTGGAAAGGTTACCGCCCCTTCCTCTGCTTTTCCCGCCCAGAGAATTAGTAGAGAAAGGAGTCAGTTTTATCAGTGGATGTCAGCACAAGCTTTACCATACGGATTCAACAGCACCGCCACAAATCGTGAGTAACAGTGTTCATTAATGCCTGATCTGGGATCAATGAGTTCTGATGTGTAGCTAATCATTCAAGTTCACACAGACTTTCTTTCTAAATCATTTTAAAACTGTTAGTCCTGCAGCTGGCCGTCTTGATGCATCAGTGAATCAAGCCAGTGACTAAAACCATCAACTTAACTTTGTTTCTGTTAGCAGCATGAGACAAATCTGTTATTTAAATGATTAAACTAGAGAGAGCATTCAAAGAACACTCTTTATAATGTTCGGATTGGTCAATCACACGTTTGAATGACGCTGCTCATTATGCTCAACAGAAGCTCTTACTGTATTCATGTCGTGTTTGTCGTTAGCTGTGGCAAAAGCATTTTGTGAGAGAAATAACGTTGCAAAGTTCACTCGTGTTTATTCAGAGCTCTCAGATACAAACAAAATAAACTCGCACTCTCAAAAACTTGGTAGAATAACACTTCCTCAGCAATCTTTCCCCAGCTCTCTCTCTCTCTCTCTCTCTCTCTCTCTCTCTCTCTCTCTCTCTCTCTCTCTCTCTCTCTCTCTCTCTCTCTCTCTCTATCTCTCTCTCTCTCTCTCGACAGGCAGCTGCTATGGCCCTGACTTAACCAAGCCCCCATCCATACAATTTTAAATGCAAAGATGTCAGCCAATCACAACAGTGGGTGTTTTCACTGAAGACTCACAGCAGACACGCCTCTTGAAACAGAACATTCTAAACAGAGGGCTAATATCAGTATAGAAAAAATGCCTTTTATTTCTAAATTATGACATTTTTTAATGTAAAAAAACATACTATAAATATAAGTACACCCCAGGAAACATAAAATAAAACAACCCATGCCATGGGACCTTTAAGAAATTACAAGTTGATAATGTCATGATAAATAAATAAAAATATTTTATTATATTTTAAAGAGGGGGAAAGATTTAATAAAATATATGGACACTGATCCTGATTAGTGGAATGAACATCTGTATGTGAATGTATATTTGTACATAAAACAAACTACACTGCACTTATGCAAATTACTTTCCAGCTAATAGTGTACTATTTAGGGATGGTGAAAACTAAACATTTTCTTGACCGACCACCGAGCCTCATTAGCCGGTTGAAACCGGTTAACCGATTAGTTTAAAATATGCTGCGCTATTTGAAATAACAGCTGCGAGCCTCGCCTGCAATTTCGCAACTCTGCCGCTATCTCACACACACGCACCCTTCCACTCACGTCACTTTGACATGGGTCCCGCAAACGCGGCGGCGAGGAGCTTGTTTGTAATCGAAAAACAAATGACTTAGTTTTGAAATGATTTGGGTATAAGGTGATCGCGCTGAAAATAAAGGCATTTGTCTAGCGTTAGAAGCTCATTTGAAACATTACCGCAGCTCATTTAAGAAAATGACAGCTCCGAAGAGACACCGCTTTAGTTCGAGGTAGTGCTAACAATAATAAAGAAAGATGATGATCAACACCTTATGTGTTACCACTGAAATGTAGACGTGATATATTTCCAAATGCAAGCCCATCTTATGCGGAATGCACGCTTCATACTGTCGTCTGCCCTGGCTCTAACCCCAAGTGTTTTAGCCTGTTTACTTTTTGCAAACCTTGTGAGCGCGCAAACCCAAACGCTGTGACCTCGCGCCAAATGTTTTTATTGGTGTATTGAGCACAAACAGGCGAGTTATGAAAAATTGAGTGTGAGGGATTTGTTCACTTCACACAAAAAGATTTTGGAATGAGACGGCTAACTGAAGTAGCGTTTAGTCCACTGTCTATAATAGCCTAATTTAGAGATCTTTTTTTTTTTTTTTACCGACAACCGACAACTTTGATCGGTTAACGTTGATACCGTCAACCATCAGTCAAACGGTCATCGGTTAACATCCCTAGTACTATTACCTAATGTATTGGAGCCGTTTTAACATAACTATAACTTTGCATGCTTGTAATTTAATTTGCTATGTATATATATAGTGAAGTGATATACAGCACACTCCTCCACATTTGCAATTGAAGTATGTGTGCAGGAAGCACAGTATAACATTTGACATGACAGTAAAGTTTGTTTTATGAGGTGAGAGACATTTTATTATGGAAAATAACATTAGAATAATGTTTTATTTCAAAATAAAAGTCATTAGAGGGCTCTACACTAACTTTTTTCTTGAGGAGCACTTGTGCTCCTAATTTAAAAAATGTAGGAGCACAGTCAAACATTTAGGACCACATTCTAACAGTGTTGGGCAAGCTACTTGGAAAATGTAGTGAGCTAAGCTACCAGTTACTCTACATTAAATTAAGCTTCACTACACTGAAGCTACCCCCCTGGGAAATGTAGCAAGCTAAGCTACAGCAACTTGGCAAAAGTAGTTTACTACATCTAAGCTACTTTTTATTTATTTATTTTTATATTGAAACAACTTCATTCATATCAATGCTATCTCAGTGATCATTAAAAGTCAAGCATATAGACACACATTTTTTTTGTTATTCAAAAACTGTCCGAAATCATTTCGGCAACAAAAACATGTGATCCATAATATTAACAAAACCAGGGGCTTATTGCACAAAACTAGGATAAGGGATTAAGCCGGGATATCTTGGGGATCTTGTCATTTTTATGCAAAATTTAGTACACCGCTGTCATATAAACATACCCTGAAGGCAAACTCAAACCAAGAACTATAACGATAATGAAAGATAACTGTATATTAGCGGATAAATTGAACCAGGATCACCAAAATATCCCAGCTTAATCCCTTATCCTAGTATTGAGCAATAGGCCCCTGGTGTCGAGCGTGTGTGTGTGTGTGTGTGTTCATCTGTATGTGTATGATATGCATACATAACTGTGTGTTTGCATTTATGCTCAATTTAGACTTGGGCACTTCTGCAGGACAAACTGTAAGTTAATTTACAACTCAACTTGTACAAAAAAAGTCCAGTCCAGAAAGTACAGTAGCAAAATAATTAAGACCTGCTCCAAACAGTACCAAAAAAAAAAACATGTAGCCAGTGTGTGTGTGTGTGTGTGTGTGTGTAGGTGTGTGTGTGTGTGTGTGTGTGTGTGTGTGATATCGCCCCGATGCCCATACACATGAAACAAGTTTCATTCATTCATTCATATCAAGAGGTGGCCAGGCTGGACCCCGATACTTTCAACAAGATGTGTTTATTCAAGAGACACAAAACTTTGCAGTTTCTCTTTTGTCACCGCGCGGATGATGCACGTGCTACAGCGAATTGAGCATTAGGAAAAAAAAAGTCAACTAGATAGTGCGAATGTGCACGCGCCTATCCCGTCTTTACGCGCTCACTGCCAAATGAATACTTTTAAAGGCTTGCGCGCGCATCTGTGTGTGTCTTTGAAAGGCTCGCGCGCGCATCTGTGCGCGTCTGCGCGAGACAGAAAGGAACTTAGAAAGTGAAGTATATCCGCGTTCTTATCAGCTGTGTTTCCAATTTGAGCTTGGTCCTCAGAAATGCTTGCGAAAATGTAACGTTAGCTTGTGTGGACGCTACCGCACTACGTGATCAACAGAAGAGCTTCGCTACTGAAAAGCTATTTGATTGAGAAAACAGCGACGCTACCACCACGCTACTGAAAAATGTAGTTAAGCTAGTAGCGTCACTACTTGTAGCGACGCTACTGCCCAACACTGCATTCTAATCCATCAAACACATTCTAATTATAACTTTCCTATTACAGGACAATATTTGCCCTTTAATGTCCAGGGGCATTTTTACCATTTTAAGAGCAATGTTTTCTAATCTTATTAAATGTATGCATAATCTGTCAATTTCTTAAATTCAACATAATTCTGACATAATATTATCATTAACTTCTGAGAGTATAGCACAAACACACACACACACACACACACACACACACACACACACGAGCGCACGCATGCACACACACTGTCACAAACGCCGGTGAAGATTCCACCGTCGGCCACCAGAGGTCGAACTCCCCAGAGTACTAACCTCATATCGGACTTCATTTCCCATACACCCTCTCACTGGACTGATTACTGCAAACCTGTTCTTAATTATCTTGCCTACATAAACTCTGCTCACACACACATTCATTGCAAAGTCTTGTTTGCCCCGGCTACATTTCTGAGCGTTATTTTCTGTGTTTATTCCTCCCTGTGTTTGACTCTGCTTTGGATTACTGTTTACGACCCTGTTCTGCCTGCCCTTGATCTTTGTTTGCCTGGACTCTGATTCTTGCCTGTTTGCTGCCTGCCCTGACCATTTGCCTGTTATGACCACGACTGGTGCCCTGTCTCTGATATTCCTGTTTGCCCTGGTTTACCGACCCACGCCTGCTTGTACTGTGAGTTTGTATTATTTTAATAAACTGCACATGGATCCCAGTCTGCCTGAGTCCTTGTTACAGAAGACTTCGCCACCTAAAGATCCAGCAGTTCTTATGCACTTCTCCCATGAACCAACAGTACAAGCGAATCAACTCATGATCCACCAACAGCAACTTAGTTGTTTGACCAACACGGTGGAGGAACTGGTAAAGGCAGTCCAGAAACTTCATCAAACCCCAGCGGTCTTCAACACCTCAGTGCTGCAGCCTAATCAGGTAGTACCACCAACACCTGTGAACACGATAATAAGCAACCCTCACCTGGCGTTTCCTGAGAAGTTTGATGGCACTCCATCTAAATGTAAGGGCTTTCTCATGCAATGTTCAATGTTTTTAGCCCAACAGCCCTCTCTTTACTCTAATGATGCAGGCAAGATTTCCTTGATGTGTTCACTTCTCACGGGCAAAGCACTCGAGTGGGCAACGGCGGTCTAGGATAATCAAGCCTTAGAACAAGTCACGTACTCTCACTTCATTCAACGCTTACACACTGTGTTCGAGCATTCTGAAGGAGGATGGAGCACGGGGGAGCAATTGCTTGCATTACGTCAAGGGAACAGTACAGCTGTGGAATTCGCTCTCAACTTCCGCACACTGGCAGCGCAAACCATATGGGTGGATGACATGTTGAAAACTTTGATTCGCCAGGGTCTTAACTATGAACTACAGTCAGAACTCGCTTGCAGAGACGAAGATAAAACCCTACATCAGTTAATCGAGCTGGCTATCCACATCGACAATCTCATTCGTTCACGGCGATGTCCAGGAAATTCCTAATTTAATGGTCCATCAACCAATAACGAGGAACCCCTGTAACTCTCCCTTGGCAGTGGCAGCGCTAGATGGGCGCCCTCTGGGGTCTGGTCATGTGCAATACACCACTGCTGAACTCAAGCTCCAAGTGGGCGTTCTTCACTCCGAACTCATCTATCTCTACGTCATTCATTCTCCACACAACCCGGTCATTCTGGGCTTCCCATGGCTTCAAGAACACGACCCGCAGATATCCTGGCAAGAAAAACAGATCACCTGTTGGAGCGTCACCTGCCATGCCAAATGTCTACGCTCAACACAACCACAACCCAGCAAAGCCACGGCCCTGATTAACACCGTAAACACCATTCCAGGAGTCCCACTGGAGTATGCCGATCTCATCGAGGCTTTCAGTAAGTCCAAAGCATCACAACTCCCACCGCATCGCAACAATGACTGTGCCATAGATCTCCTACCAGGAACCATGCCACCTAGAGGACGCATATTTCCACTTTCTGAGCCTGAGGATCAAGCCATGAAAGACTACATCAAGGAAGAGCTAGCAAAGGGTTTCATTCGACCATCCACGTCACCGGCTGCAGCCGGCTTCTTCGTGGGAAAGAAGGATGGAGGTCTGAGACCTTGCATTGACTATCGTGGCCTTAATGATATTACAGTTAAATTCAGATACCCGCTACCTCTGGTCCCAGCGGCTCTAGAACAGTTGAGAACTGCCCGATTCTTCACCAAGCTCGATCTCTGCTCCGCCTACAATTTCATTCGTATCCGGGAGGGGGACGAGTTGAAGACAGCCTTCTCCACAAGCAACGGGCACTATTGGTACCTCGTCATGCCCTTCGTGCTGTCCAATAGTCCTTAAGTGTTCCAATCCTTCATCAACGACATCATCAGAGACATGCTCAATCAGTGCTTGGTGGTGTACATCGATGACATACTGATCTACTCAGACACCATGGAGGGACATGTTCAACAGGTTTGCACGGTTCTGCAGCGTCTGATTAAGCATCAGCTCTATGCCAAGGCCGAGAAATGTGAGTTCCATCAGTCATCTGTGTCGTTTCTTGGGTACATCATCAGTCCGGAAGGAGTGGCGATGGACGAGAAGAAGGTTCAGGCAGTCCTGGGTTGGCCTCAACCTTCTACACTGAAGGAGCTTCAAAGGTTCCTGGGGTTCACCAACTTCTACAGGAGATTCATCAGGAATTTCAGTTCAGTCGCTGCACCGCTCACGGCCATGACCAGAGGGGGAAACAACAAATTACGGTGGTCAACAGATGCTCTCCAGGCATTCAACACATTAAAGAGTCGTTTCACTACCGCTCCCATTCTACACCATCCTGATCCACACTTGTCGTTTGTGGTAGAAGTAGATGCCTCCAACACCGGAATCGGTGCCATTCTCTCCCAACGACAAGGTAACCAACCTAAGATGTTTCCATGTGCTTACTTCTCCAGAAAACTCTCAACCGCTGAACAGAATTATGACGTGGGAAACCGTGAGCTACTGGCTATGAAGGCTGCGTTTGAGGAGTGGCGACATTGGCTGGAAGGAGCAAGACATCCGTTCCTAGTACTAACTGATCACCGGAATCTGGAGTATCTACGTTCAGCTAAACGATTGAATCTCAGGCAAGCCAGATGGGCACTTTTCTTCACTCGTTTCAATTTTACTATTACATATATCCCAGGTTCAAAGAACACCAAGGCAGACGCCCTATCCCGAAAATTTGATCACTCCCCTCAAAACACTCAACAAGAGACCATCATCTCTCCCACCTTAGTCCTAGGCCCTGTTCAGTGGGATAGTATGTCCGACATCACGCAAGCACATGCACAGAATCCACCTCCTGCAGAATGCCCTAACGATCGAACATTCGTTCCACCAGAACTCAGGGAAAAGGTCATGCGCTGGGTTCACTCATCCACGAGCTCCGGTCACCCAGGGATTACAACAACAACACGACTGATAAGAAATCGATTCTGGTGGGAAACACTACAGAATGACGTCACTGGATTCATCAACTCTTGCCACACATGTGCCACAGCCAAGACCCCGAGACAACTTCCAGCTGGACTACTGCAACCATTACCCATTCCCCAGCTGGACTACTGCAACCATTACCCATTCCCCAACGCCCTTGGTCACACATTGCCATCGACTTCGTCACGGACCTACCAATATTACAAGGAAACACCACCATATTAACTGTTGTTGACCGTTTTTCTAAAGGATGCCGACTGATTCCTCTGCCGAAGCTTCCCACAGCCTTTGAAACCGCTGAACACCTGCTCCACTACATGTTCCGTTACTATGGAATTCCAGAGGACATTGTGTCAGATCGAGGATCCCAATTCACGTCAAGGGTATGGTCCGCTTTCTTTCGATTACTAAATGTGAATATAAGTCTCACCTCTGGCTATCACCGACAGTCCAATGGACAAACCGAGCGACTAAACCAAGAAATCTCCAAGTTCCTTCGCATGTACTGCCAGCAAAATCAGACAGATTGGAGTCGCTTCCTTCCCTGGGCAGAATACGCACAACTCAATCCTTAAACCTTCCACTAAACTCACGCCTTTCCAGTGCATCCTAGGATTCCAGCCGCCACTGTTTCCCTGGTCAGGAGAACCATCTGAAGTTCCCGCTGTAAACGATTGGTTCCAGCGCAGCGAAACTATCTGGAACCAGACTCACGTACACCTTCAACGAGCCATAAACAGGCTCAAGCAACAGGCTGATCGACATCGTCGTCCCCATCCAAACTACACACAAGGACAATGGGTATGGCTATCCACCCGGGACCTACGTCTACGACTCCCATGCAAAAAGCTCAGCCCCAGGTATGTGGGACCATTCAAAATTTTCAAACAGATTAACCCAGTTGCATACCATCTGGAATTACCTGCCACTTACCGCATCTCCCCCACTTTCCATGTGTCACTGTTGAAACCGGCCGGTGCGTCCGAGGGTGGAGCAGGAGCCCGGCGAGGCAGGCCCCCCACCCATGATCGTGGAAGGCGAGGAGGCGTTTGCTGTGCGGGATTTGCTAGATTCCAGACGCCGGGGGCGCCAACTCTCTGACTCTGCTTTGGATTACTGTTTACGACCCTGTGCTGCCTGCCCTTGATCTTTG
The DNA here is from genome assembly GCF_024679245.1 of Pseudorasbora parva. NCBI lineage: Eukaryota > Metazoa > Chordata > Actinopteri > Cypriniformes > Gobionidae > Pseudorasbora > Pseudorasbora parva. The sequence goes on along the minus strand of NC_090181.1, from coordinate 30,607,824 downwards.
TTTGCCTGGACTCTGATTCTTGCCTGTTTGCTGCCTGCCCTGACCATTTGCCTGTTATGACCACGATTGATGCCCTGTCTCTGATATTCCTGTTTGCCCTGGTTTACCGACCCACGCCTGCTTGTACTGTGAGTTTGTATTATTTTAATAAACTGCACATGGATGCCAATCTGCCTGAGTCCTTGTTACACACAGACACACACACACACACAAAAGCAGAACTGGACTTCATATAATCAAACACCTATGCATTTAATGCAGCTTATGAGTTAATGTTGTATGTATGTTTTACATATAATTTTTTGAATTTAGAAATATGTACAAACTAAACTTTAAAAGTTTAATCTTTTAAATAAAAAGTCAATGCAAAGTATAAATATGAAAATAAAACCGCCAGTAGGTTGCAGCAAGTCATTCAGTCAAGTTCAAAACACAAGATTCATTTGAATTGAATCACTTGGAGATGCGAATAAGTTCCGGTGTGGCTTTGATTTTCACAAATAGACTTGTGATTAGATAGTGTTGTGGCTAAAACGTTGTTACTTAATATCAACTTGTCTATTGGATTTTTTTACAAAATCAGTATCACGCATGCAATCATGCCAATACTCTGAGCTAAAGCAAGCCGTAACTTTTGGCGCTCTGGCGCTTCATAAACAGAATCTTGCGGAAGAACTTTGCAGCCGGATCTACATCTCTCTGTTTGTGGTGAGTCACACAGATATTGTGTTAATCCACAGCGGGAATAATTTATTTTATGTGTACCATAGTGATTCAGGATACGACAAAAACACGGTTTGGAAAAAATCTTCATGATATGCTTGCTCAATATATACATTTAGTATTTTTTTTTAAACAGCATGTGTGATAAAGATTAACTCAAGGGCTCTTTAAATGTATAATTAATAAATTATTGTTTGATGGCATTTTTGCCCCAAGCATCCGCTAATTTCTGAGCATGTTTATGATAATCCAAATGTGGTATTTCTATTTCATTTTGATTTGGCTGTTTGAATCAGCGCATGGCTGCGCATGGCTGCGTCGTCACACCTGTTTCACTTTGTAAAAATGTTTTGTTTGAATTGTAGTCTGTCGCACACGGTTTTGCACTTCTTCTGCTGACTGAAGGCATGACAAGCAGTTGATTGCCGTAGCAAACGTACCCTATCAGTTTCACAGTGTTGATGCACTTTGAGTTGTAGTTTTTATTCCATTGTATTACACATCCATTCATGAGAATCGAGCGGGTCACTCTCCTAAATATTTTTTCACAGTCGCACGCAGTAATTTTTAGGCGTAAATGCGCCCAAAATGGGCGCTATGTAGAGCCCTGCATTAAAATTTGCATCTGAAAATCTGCATCTTTGTTGAGTGGGTCTCTCCATGACCCGTTCAAAATGGCCTTGCGACACACTTTTGGGTCGTGATCCACCTGTCAAAAAACACTGCTTGAACGTATAAATCTTTTATAAAAGTTCAAGCTCCTTACGTCAATGTCACAGCCATATTGGCTGCATTTTAACACTACTTTGCCTCGATCTACACATGTACCAACATTCTCACTTGCATTCACACATTCCCATTTGTATAGTAAGTGACAAGACATGCTCAAGGCACTTCTCTTTCTTTGCATTTAATCAGCAAACAAGAACTAGATTAGCCGTCTCTGGGTTGGTTACCCTCTCAATAAGACTTTTTGCCTGCAGAACCCTGTAAATATCTCTGAGCAGCCTTACTAAGCAGGTTTTCCACCTCTCGCTCGCTCGCTCTGTTCGTCTTCCTTTTTAATGGGCTCCATTACTCCCCTGAGGCTCAATTTCACCCTCTGAGACTTCATCGGATTCTTTGATTAGAGGAGAGATGGTAAGACCTTCACTGAGACCATTAAATCTGACACAATTTAGATCCCTCTCGAGAGTGAGTGAATTTGGGTGTGATGGGCATTCTCAGGGCACCACAGGGACATGTGACCTGCTGGTGCTGATATTCTTTCTTTTCTACCAAATAACAGAGAGAAAAAATATGTTAGATGGACACTGTACAAATTGTGAATAAAACATCAAAATTTCAATATTTCATTCAGAATACAAAATAGATGACATGTTTAATCAATGTTTAAACTGAGAAAATGTATAATTTTATGGGGAAAATAAGTTGATTTTAAATGTAGTGGCATCAACACATCTCAAAAAAGTTGGAACAAGGCCACGTTTAACACTGTGGCATGCGCTCTTCTTTTTATAACTGCAAACTGCAAACATCTGGGGACAGAGGAGACGAGTTGCTCAAGTTTAGGAATTGGAATGTTGTCCCATTCTTGTCTAATGCAGGCTTGTAGTTGCTGAACTGTCTTCGGTCTTCTTTTTCGCATCTTCCTCTTTATGATGCGCAAAATGTTCCCTTTATTGAGGGAACTTGCACTGCGTCATCGTAGATGACACTTTGGGGAACGCCCTTAGCAGGAAAAAAGGCCAATCCTGATTGGTGTTGCGTCATGACGTAGCGAGTGATGGGCGGCATACCCGGAAGGTATAAAGGAACGCCGGCACAAGCAGTGTTAGCTTTCTGCTCTTCAGCGTTAGTGCTCTGTGTTTTGTCATCTATTTGGTGTTGTTTGTCCCGTAGGGCTTATCATTATTAGACTGCTGAGAATGGCGAGCAGTTCAGACAGTGTGTGCCTCCCTGTCTGCGTTTGATTTCGGGCACGGACACACACCAGCTCTGTGTGCAGTGCCTCGGTGTGCAGCACGCCCGGGCCGCTCTCGAGGGGGGCGGCCTGCGGTGAGTGTGAAAAGCTGCCGCTGAGAGTGCTGCGCTCGCGGTTCTGGGCCCGCACAAATCGTGGCGCTCGCAGATGGATCTGTAAGCGGGATAAGGGACTTTCTAGGCATCTTACTCTTACTCGTCTGACGATTAGAGATTCTCCCACCACGTGCGGAAGCTTGCGAAGCGGCTTCTTCCCGCGAGGGGGAGGATCCAGTGCTCAGGCTGTCTGATTCCGAGGAATCGATCGCGGCGGGCGCTGTGGGGCAGTCGCCACCCCACTTGCCTGCAATGGAGGAGCTGGTGGAGATATTGACTCGCGCTGCGGCCAAGCTGAATTTAGATTGGCCACAGGAAAAGGCTGAGCTCTACGCTTTTGCCTTTTTTCCCAGAGTTGTGTAAAGCATGGGAAAAGCCCTTTTCAGCCTGCTTAACCACACCCCCAGTGCTAGATTTTGCAAATGTGCTGGGAGCGGCTGAGAAGGGCTATGTAGCGTTGCCACGGGTTGAAGAGGCACTAGCGGGCCACCTCTCACCTGAGACCGGTGCTTCATTAAAGGCCCCGGTGTTGCCCTCGAAACCATGCCGAGAAACATCGAAGCTGGTGGGTAGGGCATATGGTGTGGCTGGTCATGCTGGTGGGTGTCTGCACACTCTTGCGGTTCTGCAGGCATACCAAGCAGACTTGCTGAAGGAGTTAGATGAAGGCGAGAGACCCTCCCTGGAGGATATAACTGAACTGAGGAAGGCAACAGATTTGTCTCTCCGTATCACCAAAGAGACGGCCCGTGCTATCGGCCGCTCTATGGCTGGTATGGTGTAACAAACAATGATTACAATATTCTTTATAACAATATACAGTATTTAAAATTGTAGTTGTTATTTACAGTATAACATATGTACAAACCCAATTCCAAAAAAGTCAACTGTCAACTGTCAGTCATTAGAATATTAGTAGACTGCCTGTTGACATTTTCTGCTCCTCCAACAGACATTCTACAGACTATAAGTAACATTGCAACTACATGTCAACTTATTCTACTAACCTAAACACTAACACCAAATCCTAACCTAACAGTCTACAAACAGTCTAATATAATAATGAGAGTTAGTTGATATGTAGTTGCAAAGTTACTAATAGTTAGTAGAATGTCTGAAGTGGACCATCGATATAAAGTGTAACCAACATGGATTTTTGTTAATGAAAGCAGATAAACATTTAATCTTGGGCCTGGCTTGCTTATAAATAATAGAATACTAATTGCAACAAAATGCAGTCTATGTTATATACTTGTTTTAATGCATTTCAGACTTGCAAGATTAATGTTAATGGCATGATAATGCTGTATTGTGCCATGAGGTAGTACTGTAGGCTGTTGTGCACACCTGCATATTGAATTAATGCGGGTGTAGTGTGAAGCACTGTTTCTCCTGTACAGATGTTCTTTATCCACTGTCACCATAGCAACATGACGGAAACCCGCCCCCATCCCTGCCACTCAGTATCACCTTAGCCATTCACTCAGAACAATTCCTTCACACCACAGAGAAACACACAAACGCACACATATACACACCATGCAGGATCTGTGTCACCAACTCTGTGACAGAGTGTGCCAAGTGACTGACAGTGAGCTCTGTTTTTTTTCTTCTGTTTTTTTCAAGAATCAGAATAGTGGAAGTAATGACCACACAAGTCCTCTGCTGACTGTCCTGGGCGACATATCAGTCTAGGATTGCTCTGTACAGTTGCTTAGGAATTGTAAAACAGTGTTATGTTTTAACTGAATACCTGGTTAAGATGGAAGTACCTGCAGGGCAACAGTGTACAAAAATTAAATAAACACTTTTTGGAAATGCTGTTTATGCTATATTAGCAGATCTTGTCGTGTCGGGAGGGGCTGTTATACAGTATGTGTATATATATATATATATATATATATATATATATATATATATATATATATATATATATATACAGTCTTGTTCAAAATAATAGCAGTACAATGTGACTAACCAGAATAATCAAGGTTTTTCGTATATTTTTTTATTGCTACGTGGCAAACAAGTTACCAGTAGGTTCAGTAGATTCTCAGAAAACAAATGAGACCCAGCATTCATGATATGCACGCTCTTAAGGCTGTGCAATTGGGCAATTAGTTGAATTAGTTGAAAGGGGTGTGTTCAAAAAAATAGCAGTGTGGCATTCAATCACTGAGGTCATCAATTTTGTGAAGAAACAGGTGTGAATCAGGTGGCCCCTATTTAAGGATGAATCCAACACTTGTTGAACATGCATTTGAAAGCTGAGGAAAATGGGTCGTTCAAGACATTGTTCAGAAGAACAGCGTACTTTGATTAAAAAGTTGATTAGAGAGGGGAAAACCTATAAAGAGGTGCAAAAAATGATAGGCTGTTCAGCTAAAATGATCTCCAATGCCTTAAAATGGAGAGCAAAACCAGAGAGACGTGGAAGAAAACGGAAGACAACCATCAAAATGGATAGAAGAATAACCAGAATGGCAAAGGCTCAGCCAATGATCACCTCCAGGATGATCAAAGACAGTCTGGAGTTACCTGTAAGTACTGTGACAGTTAGAAGACGTCTGTGTGAAGCTAATCTATTTTCAAGAATCCCCCGCAAAGTCCCTCTGTTAAAAAAAAGGCATGTGCAGAAGAGGTTACAATTTGCCAAAGAACACATCAACTGGCCTAAAGAGAAATGGAGGAACATTTTGTGGACTGATGAGAGTAAAATTGTTCTTTTTGGGTCCAAGGGCCACAGGCAGTTTGTGAGACAACCCCCAAACTCTGAATTCAAGCCACAGTACACAGTGAAGACAGTGAAGCATGGAGGTGCAAGCATCATGATATGGGCATGTTTCTCCTACTATGGTGTTGGGCCTATTTATCGCATACCAGGGATCATGGATCAGTTTGCATATGTTAAAATACTTGAAGAGGTCATGTTTCCCTATGCTGAAGAGGACATGCCCTTGAAACGGTTGTTTCAACAAGACAATGACCCAAAACACACTAGTAAACGGGCAAAGTCTTGGTTCCAAACCAACAAAATTAATGTTATGGAGTGGCCAGCCCAATCTCCAGACCTTAATCCAATTGAGAACTTGTGGGGTGATATCAAAAATGCTGTTTCTGAAACAAAACCAAGAAATGTGAATGAATTGTGGAATGTTGTTAAAGAATCATGGAGTGGAATAACAGCTGAGAGGTGCCACAAGTTGGTTGACTCCATGCCACACAGATGTCAAGCAGTTTTAAAAAACTGTGGTCATACAACTAAATATTAGTTTAGTGATTCACAGGATTGCTAAATCCCAGAAGTTTTGAGTTTGTACAGTCAAAGGTAGACACTGCTATTTTTTGAACACACCCCTTTCAACTAATTGCCCAATTGCACAGCCTTAAGAGCGTGCATATCATGAATGCTGGGTCTTGTTTGTTTTCTGACAATCTACTGAACCTACTGGTAACTTGTTTGCCACGTAGCAATAAAAAATATACTAAAAACCTTGATTATTCTGGTTAGTCACATTGTACTGCTATTATTTTGAACAAGACTATATATATATATATATATATATATATATATATATATATATATATATATATATATATATTATTCAAAAGAAAATAATAGAATTACAAGAAAAAGAAAAAAAAAACATTAACATGTAAACAGGATGCAGGAAACCTTCAATGCAATTACCCACAAAGAAAAAAAAAGAACAAAGGGCGGAAGTATACGAACAAGTCTCATCACTTCCTTTTCTAGAACTGAGGCTGATGGGACTTGTAGATCCTGAAACACGTCCCGTTAAATATAGGCATCCTCTTATGCTGATTGGATAGGCATGTTCCTCAAACGTGTTCCTCCCGAATTTTGTTAAAAGGGATAGTTCAACCAAAAATTATAATTAGCCCATGATTTACTTACCCTCAAGTCATCCTAGGTGTATAGGACATTCTTCTTTCAGACTGCAGTAAGCATCTTGAACTGCAAAAAAGTTATTCCATTTGCCTTTCTTTTCCACAGAAGGCGATCGGGTGTAACATTACTTTATAAAGTTTTAAATATGGATATTTTTCTTAGACAAACACATCAAATAGCTTCATAAGGCCTTTATTAACCCTGCGGAGCTGTGTGGAGCCTATTTTTTAACAGACAGATGCACAAACAGAAATAATCGCTGCTATTATGAAGCTTGGAAGAGCCAGGACCTCTTTTAACATTACATTTTATTCATCTGAAAGAAGAATGGCATTGAGGGTGAGTAAATCATTTTCATTTAATTTCAAATCTATCATTTTTGGGTGAACTACCCTTTAATAAAACATAATTTAGTATATTACATAGATGTTTCTTCAAAGGTCACACATAAAAAACTGAAAGAACCCCTTATATGCTGAAATGGTTATTTGTGTTAAGAGTTTGGAGTTCTTTATTCCCTCCTGTCTCATGGGGATGACAGACCACAATTTCCAGAATTCTTCGCTGCCCTGTGAGGCCATTCCCAAAGCCACTAACTTGATTACTGTGACTGAGTTGGAGAAGACACTACAATTCAAAACTGAACATGTCTGTTCAATATAATGAGTGAGTCAACACGCGAGAATCACAGCACTGAGCACTAACTGCTGGAGTCAGATAAATGAGCTGATGAGCTCTCGTGATGAGAGCTGAGGTAATCGCGACCACACTCACGGCATACATTCACAACGCAAGTTCAGTCTGGCGTGTTTCAGTTTATGCCTTTGCAAGCTTAACTTTCATAGAAATTAATTTTAGAAGTTAAAAGACTTACATTGCTCACCATAGCTCTGTTTAAATGAGTGCCTGTAGCTGCAAGCTGAGCTCTGAGTGTAATCTCCCATCCCCCATGCGCAGGTTCAAGACATGCAGAAATGGCTCCCTCTGGCTGTAGTCTTTAGCCTTTGGCCAAAAATTCCTCCTATGATGCAGAATTTTTCCAGAAATAAAATGCATAAATCTCTTGTCTCAGGGGAATATGAGGGGGGAAATCACATTTATTTGAATATACTCCAGGGTTTCTAGTGATACAAAGTTGTATACTAATCGCTAAAGTAACCCTTAACTGTCAAAACCACCTCATTACTGATTGTTTGGAGCTCAACTATACAACTACACAGACTGTCAACACAGTTTCAAAAAGTAAAATAAATCTTTTTTTAAATGTCTACAGATTTTTACTTTAAATGTAATTTTAATTTTAATTTATTTTTGATTCAATGGAACATGTACACATGAGCAGCTCTGTTCAGATCTTTATCTTCTCTTCTCCAGAGAGTAAGTAACATAGATACATTTCTGAACCATATAGATTTGTTTTTATATAATCCAATGGAAGAAACACACTGTAACTCTAAATGTGTATTTCAGATGCTGCCACATACTATATACTCATCTTCTGCAGAGAGAAACTACCACACATAATAAAGGACAACATTCAGCTAACAACTGTTATTAGAGGACTGTCATTTTTGCTACAATTTGCCATGTCAATAAAACATATTGTTATTCTATTTTTTATATAAAACCCAAATAGAGGCAACAAGGTCATACTAAAATAAACTATTAATAAACATATTATTTATAACCCCATTAAGGTCCTATATAACACTTTCAACGCATGGGTATTTCTGGAACCTAATAAAAAGGGTTCTATTTAGCACCAAAAAGATTTCTGCTATTGTTACAAGTCAAAGAACTCTAATTAGGTTGTTTGCGGTAGAACCATTTTTCTTAAGAGTGTGGGCACATAAGCCGCTTTGGGCCAAACGTTTCAGTAAGTAACAGTTCTAGCTATATTTTCACTTAACTATTTTAACTTTTTAACCCAACTGGGCTAGTAGAATGCGTGTAGTGACGTCGCCACTCAGGATTGGTCATATATGTACACTGTAAAAAATCAAATGACAAATTAATCTTCTAAAGTTTATTAATCTTTGTTAACTACTTAACACGCATTAGTTTGTACAACTAATTGACTCTTAATTGAGAAAACTCCGAAATGTTCTGCAGCTGATTGCCTTAAACTTTTAAGTTCCCTTTCAAAGAATCTCCCATTGCATTGAATGACACTATGGGACCGCTTTGCGTAATGACATCTTGAAGCACATGTAAAATATGTTCAATAGTGAGACGGGACGTCAGAGCCCGTGACGTCACAAACCAGGAAGCTATAAAGCCAGCCCAAACAAAGCCGCGCTAGCTTCTGTGTCTTCAGTAGCGCTCTGTGTGTAAATCTGTTCAGTTGTTTTTTAGGGTTTTTCTAGTTCAGTAAAATAACGTTAAACAAAACACTATAGCGAGTAAGCAGCAATTCAGAGTGTGTGTAAATCCCTGCCTGCATTTCCTTATGAGTGGACACACACACAATTTGTGTGTTGCTTGTTTGGGAAAGGAGCATAAACAAGAAGCGTTTGAAGACACTTGGCTGTGGGCACTGTGAAGTGCTTCCTTTACGGACACTCCGATTCCGCCTGGTGTTCTTTTGCGAGGACGTTCAGGCTCATGCTCCCCAGGGCTCCGGTCATGCTGATTCGGCATCTTCCCTAAAGGCCCCGACGTTACCCACTAAGCCAGTGAGAACTACGTCTGCGCTAGTGGGTAAAGTATACTCAGCGGCTGGTCAGGCTGCAGCATGCCTTCACACTATGTCGTTACTACAGGTCTACCTAGCTGAGTTGCTTGGAGAGATGGAAGAGGGCGGGGGCATTGGCCCTAAAGTGGTTTCCGAGTTAGTAAAGGGCCACAGACCGGTCTCTCAGGGCAAACAAGGAGACGGCTAAATCGATCGGCCACTCTATGGCAGCCTTGGTGGCTACTGAGAGGCATCTCTGGCTTAATTTAAGCAATAAAAAGGAGAAAGATAAGAGTTTTCTTATGGATGCTCCCCTGTCACCTTCGGACCTATTCGGTGATGCTGTTAACTCAGTCGTCGATAGGTTTCAAGAAGCAGCTAAACAGACAGCTGCATTTAAGAAACTCCTCCCCCGCTGGTAACATATCTCCGGGGCTGCTGAACATAAGGGGCAGCCCCAAACATCTAAGTCAGTTCCGTTTGTTTCCTGCAAAAACCAGTAGCCACCCTCGAGAGGATGTTACCTCTAGTAGATTTTTTGGCAGCGTGGAAGTTGGGTCCTGCAGACCATAGAGAAAGGGTATGAAATACAGTTCAGGTCTCCCCCGCCCAGGTTTATGGGGGTCCTATCCACAGTGGTTGGCCCAGAGCAGGTTCTGGTAATGGAACAAGAAGTGAAAACTCTGTTAGAGAAAGGGGCCATAGATTACACCTCCCTCAAACAGGAAAACCAGGTTCTACAGTCAGTATTTCATAGTTCCAAAGAAGGATGGGGGGTTGCATCCCATTTTAAATCTTCGGGTGCTGAACGCCACAGTCATGCAGTTGAAGTTCATTAACCTTGAGACAAATCGTGCCACAGATCAGGTCCGAGGACTGGTTTGTCACAATAGATCTTAAGGACAAGTCACTCACTGTGAAACAGTTTCAGAGACTGTTGGGTTTGATGGCAGCAGGATCCAACGTGATACCTTTTGGACTGCTGTACATGAGACCCCGGCAGTGGGGGCCCAGGACCAAAGGTTTTCACCGAGGGGCAACCCTTTTCGCATGATCAGGGTCATGTGGCGATGCTTACGTGCCCTGGTTATGTGGAAGAAACCTTGATTTCTGTCCCAGGCACCTGTGTTGTTGGGCTTTGAGTCAACGCAAAATGCTGACAACAGATGCTTTTTTCATGGGATGGGGAGCGGCCCTAGAAGGACGCTCGGCTCAAGGTCTGTAGAGAGACCACTATCTCTCATGGCACATCAACCGTCTGGAGATGTTGGCAGTGTTTCTTGCTCTGAAGAATTTCATTACAGATCTCAGGGGCCATCATGTGTTAGTTCAGTCAGACAACACATCGGTGGATGCCTATATAAATCATCAGGGGGGTCTGTGCTCGTGTCCGCTGTGCAAGCTAGCACACAAGATCCTCCTTTGGTCCCAGGGGAAGTTGCTTTCCCTCAATGCAGCTTACATTCCTGGGGCCCAGAATATAGGAGCGGACATTCTGTCAAGACAGGGGCTGTTGCCCGGGGAATGGAGGCTTAATCTGTGGTGGAGCAGACCTGCAGGGTGTTTGGCCAGGCTCAAGTGGATTAGTTTGCGTCTTGAGAGACTACTCAATGTCCACTCTGGTTCTCCCTCACGCATCCAGCTCCCCTGGGGTTGGATGCGATGGTACAGATGTGGCCAAGGCTACGACTGTATGCATTCCCCCGATTGCTCTGCTCCCGGGAGATTTTGGCCAGTTGTGCCTAATTTTGATAGCCACGTATTGGCCAGGCCGAGTATGGTTCTCTGATCAAGTATCTCGCCTAAACGGGCTTTAACTGGTGTTACCCATCAGGAGGGACCTTCTGTCCCAAGCAGGGGGCACGTTACTTCACCCCCGTCCAGAACTCTGGAACCTGTGGGCTTGGCCTCTGAGGGGGCCCAGCTCATAAGAGCAGGTCTCTCAACTGAAGTTGAGGAGACCATTCAACACTCCAGAGCTCCTTCCACGAGGAAACATTATCCTCTGAAGTGGAAAGTGTTTACTTCATGGTGTAGTGACCGTCGGTGGGATCCAGTTAACTGCCCAGTTGGGACAGTGCTGGAGTTCCTGCAGGACTGGTTCACTGCAGGTCTATCCCCTTCCACCTTAAAGGTTTATGTGGCAGCCATAGGTGCTTACCACATTCCTATGGGTGGTATGTCTTTGGGTAAAGATCCGTTGGTATCTCGTTGTCTCTGTGGTACTCTGAGGCTCAGGCCTGTAGTTCACGCCAGGGTACCGACTTGGGATCTGGCTACTGTACTTCGGGCCTCTCCCTGGCTCCCTTTGAGCCATTAGAGGAGGATCCTGATAAGTTTTTAAGCTTTGTTCCTCCTCGCTATCTCTTCTATATAAAGGATACAGGGTTTGAAAGCACTGTTGGTTGCTCCCTCGTGCCTGGAATTTGCATGTGGCATGGTTAAAGCCTTCCTTCATCCCTGGCCAGGTTATATTCCTAAGGTCCCTATGAATGCAGCCAGAGCTATCGTACTTCAGGCCTTCTGTCCTCCACCCTTTCAAGATACGGACCAGCAAAATAATACGATTTTTTTTTAATGCAGATATTTTCAAGATATTTTTAATGCAGCGGGGGGTCCTCACCGCACACATTTGTAAGGTTATACTCTCTGGACTTGGACTCTACTCCAGGGTTCAAGGTGCTCTCGTCCTAGTGCTGCTCCCTCTGATTCACACTGGACAGTCACTTCTCGCTATCGGGACATCGGTATAGACCTTCCCATAGTGTCATTCGATGCAACGCTCATTCCCTTTAAAAGGACTGTAGGTCACCTTTTCTGTACAGTAAAGGACTGTACAGTCGTAGGTCGAAACTATCAAAAAAATTACAGAAACTATCAGCAAAAAGTCAGTTCAAGTCTGTTTTAAGATCAAAACACATTTATTAGAATCCTTGGTCTTTTCATGGGTTTATTTAAGGCCCCAATAACTCCAATGTCTACACTGTAAAAAATTGTTGGTTAAACTTAAAAAAGTAAGTAACCTGGTTGTCGTAAAATGTTGAGTTCATTGAAATTAAAAGTTTGAGTTAATACAATGAAGGAAGTTGGTTTAATAAATAGAAACTCCTATTATTATTGTATCTGAACCACCTAAATTAAAAAAATTGGCATGTTTCACTGCATTACTACAAATAAAACACATTTTTATGGAATATGCTTACTAAATCTTTTAATACTATTTGAATAAAGGATGGTAAATGTGCATTGTATTAACGCAAGTTTTAATTTTAATTAACTCACAATTTTAAGGCAACCAGGTAACGTACTAATTTTTTTTTTTTTTTTACAATGTAGTAGGAAAACCAAACCGGAAGAGAAGACAATGTTGAATAAAGTCGTAGTTTTTATGATTTTTGCACCAAATGTATTTTTGATGCTTCAAGAGATTCTAATTAACTGACTGATGTCACATATCGACTACGTATTACCTTTCTGGAAAAGGACAGTAAAGTGTGCATTCACTTTCATGAAGGAGCAGAAACTAAAATCTAAAATATCTTAAACTGTGTTCTGAAATGAAGGGAGGTCTTATGGGTGCGGAACGACATTAGGGTGAGTCATTAATGACATCAAATTTCAATTTTGGGGAACTAACCCTTTAAGGGGGTAGAAGATAAAAAAACACTATGGGTCATCAACAGCAAATAAGCAATCTATGAACAAAATTTAAGTTGTTTCATGAACAGCCTTATCTGATATTACACAAAATATCACTATTTGCACTAGTGTAATCAATTTACTAATTATCTAATTCCTTCTTCACTATTTTTTTCTACAGAATGCAAAGTCTCATCTCCAATTGTATTTTATTTTGGCATAGATAGTTCTGTTTATTCTTGTACAAACCTGTCATTAAGTCATTATAGCAGCAAATTGTAAGGGCCACCTGGAAATTACTTTCGTATTTAAATAGACACTAAAAATAACATTAAAATACTGGAAAATTGTGTTAGTATTTTGTGCAGCAATATGCAAAGAGAGAAAAGAGAGGAAAAATATTATCTTGAAGATTAGAGTCCTGCTATTATGCATTTTCAGACATTATTATATATGTATGGCACAGCATATTGCAGAGAAAAACTCTTTCATATTGTATAATTGTACAATTTTTCATATTGTATAATTTAAAAAAAAACACTGTTTTGATATTCATAAGAATGTTAATTTATTCCCAGCAACCTCTGACTGTAATCTGAGCTTCATTCAAAGCCAAATTCTTAATAAGCTAGCAGGGTAATAAAATAGCAGGGGTCACCAATTCAAAAACTCAGCAAACCTCAAAACAACTGCTCAGATCCATCTCCTCAGAAGCATATGTTAATGAAGATGATTTCCACTGCTATACACCTCGAGTCTGCAGTGATATACGACCAAGAGTGCAATTCACACCTTCTTAACATATTCAGGATCATAAATACAACAACAAATCTGACACAGGATTCAATTATGAGTGTAAAATTGTGGAAGCCTGGCCAAGAGTAAAATTACTCCATAATCAGGGGAACAATAACTAGACTCGCTACATCTTTAGGTCACAAATTCAAATAATTTGTCCATCTTTGATGTAAAACAAATGAATAGAAAAATGTAGGAAACATTTTAGTTTTAGTTTTAGTAACATTTTACAAAAATAAAAAAACAAGCGCACGTGCACACACACACACACACACACACACACACACACACACACACACACACACACACACACACACACACACACACACACACACACACACACACACACACACAGACACAAACACATATGGGTTAACTATTCATTTAAGTGTCATATTTGTGTACAACGAGATAGTGCCATTATATTAACTTTACATGCAATGTTGAATGTTTAGTGATGAGTTGCAGACACTATAACAATATATATATATATATATATATATATATATATATATATATATATATATATATAGAGAGAGAGAGAGAGAGAGAGAGAGAGAGAGAGAGAGAGAGAGAGAGAGAGAGAGGATTGAATATAAGGTCTCCCTTGTAACCCACCAGTGCGTCTATGCAAATGCCTCCTATCTGAAAGAATTACTCACACCTTTATCTACAGCTCGATCACTTCGTTCAACAAACTTAAAGGGATAGTTCACTTTAAAATGAAAATTTTGTCATCCTTTACTCACCCTCAAGTTGTTTCAAACCAGTATGAATTTCTTTCTTCAGCTGAACACAAGGGAAGATATTTTGAAGAATGTCAGTAACCAAACAGTTAACTTGCGCCATTGACATCCATAGTATCTTTTTTATTTTATTTTTTCCTACTATGGAAGTCAATGGCTCCAGTTTAACTGTTTGGTCACTGAAATCAAAACATCTTCCCTTGAGTTCAGCTGAAGAAAGAAATGTATACAGGTTTGAAACAACTTAAGGGTGAGTAAAGGATGACAGAATTTTCATTTTAAAGTGAACTATCCCTTTAAATCTCCTCCATCTTCCCAAGACTAAGCTCGGCTCTATGGGTGATCGGGCTTTCTGTTTTGCTATTTGGAATAACCTACCTGACCATTTGAGGGCATCTCAAGCTCTTGAGATTTTTAAAAAAGGACTTAAAACATTTATTTTTAGGAGAACTTATGTCTTTTAACTATTAAACCTATTAGTATTATTTAAATGATCTCAACTGTAGCACTTTGAGATTTGTTCCAAATGTAAAGTGCAATACAAATAAAATGTATGTGTTTGTGTTTGTGTGTGTGTGCGCGTGTGTGCGCGCGTGTGTGTGTGTGTGTGTGTGTGTGTGTGTGTGTGTGTGTGTGTGTGTGTGTGTAATAATTTTCCAGATGAAAATACCTTAAATAGACACTGTAGCAATGCGTGTTTAAAAACTGATGAGAAAAATCTAAAAGGTGTAATGTGAATCTGGGAACCCTGTGTTCTATCTGCAAACATGGCATCTTTCAGGTAATGTCAGAGAGTGAAGAATGCTTTTTCTGTTTCCACATCTCTGAATCTGTCTTGCTGCTCTCTGGAGTTTTGAGTACACACAACTCTGCGCTCTGGCTTTTCTTCAGAGTGCTTGCTCATCTCTGTAATTCATCCACTTCCAAATTCTAAAAGTAACACTGGATCTTAAAAGATAGACTCGAGTTCTGGCTTTCCCTTTTATAGTTTTGCCAGAGGTCTTGGCCTTTTTTATACAATGGTCAAAATCAATATCACTTTTTAACAAATTTTTAATCACCCAAAATAATCAGTAAATTCTAACTATTAAAGGGGTGATGAGAAACTTTCCCTTGAGCTTTTGATATATAAAAGGTTATGGTAATATAAGAATCCTGTAAGTTTCAGAGCAGAAAACTTCCTTGTTAGTCAAAGTAAAACTTTTATAGACACCATGCCCAGAAAACGATCATGTCACTGCCTCTAACAAGCACATCTAATTCAGTTTCCCCCCGCCCACCGACTCATTGAGCTGTTAGGTTCGCTAGCCAGTAGCAATAAACATCCCAAAAAAGATAGCAAGATATTGCACTAATCCTGGTTGTGGAAGAACACAGTCGCTGCAAAGCTTTCTTCAGATCCTAATATTACGAATGTGTGGTTAAACTTTATGTTTAATGAAGTTCCAGCTTATGTGGGGAAGACATTATACGTGTGTTTGCTTTCATTTCTTTTCACTTAATTTCGAAGTAACATTTCAAATGTTTACAAGTGTTTTTTTTCTTTCTTTCTCTTTTGAGCGGTGATGAAAGCTTATTCATGTAAATACTTCACAGCATTTAAGTAATACAAGTGTAGGCTAGATCTTTAAAATGCGCTTGGGTAGGTTTAGGGTGGTGGGGTGGGGGGTTCGTATGTATAATACGCCATAAAATGCGTATCATATGCACGCGAAAAACAGCGTGCCATAGACACGCCAAAATGAGTTTTGGCGTATACATTCCACTACATTGCACACTCGTACTATTTATACGCATTTTTGTGAGAATACCCTGGTTAAAATTGACCAGTGTTGCAAAAATTGCATACTTTAGCTTATAGAAAATAAAAAAGCTCATAACATATTTAAAAAATATTTCTAATATCGCCTTTAGTGACATTTTATGCTTCCCTGTTCATAAGCATCAGCCGATCCTTATTCACATACTCAAGACTTCTTAGCCGTGGATCAAAGTGAATTTGTGGGTGACCAGATAAGTGGCTCTGAGAATATAGTTTGATTGGCTTAAGTGTAAAATTTAAGGTTTTATGGAGGTGAATTCGCCCATAAGATGAAAGATGGGGGTTATTTTCCCTGTCACATATCAGATTTATTGCCTTCAGGTCAGTGACCAAACTTCTTAGCTCTTATGCAGTTTGCAAAGTATCACTGACCTGAAATATAATGACTTTGACCAAAGAATTTCCACCTTCATGCCACAGCTCTAACAACATCTACAGATACAATTTCATTCCTCTCTGAAAGACTTTGATTTGTTTTCTGCTTCAGTTACAAATGGATAGATAACTGTTCAACTTCACTCATGGCTGATGAATTGAGCACCCCATCAGGTGCTTTATGCTGGACCTCTAATGTGACCAGCCTGACGAAATGTTAAAACGGCTTTGGAATCAATGTCTGCCCATAGAACATTAGGTTGAATGGCTATTGCTAATGTTTCAAGAGGGTGAAATTGAGAGCAAAATGATGCAATTTGAATGTGCTGAATTTACAATCTGCACACAAAAAAAAAAAGTGTTTCTGAAAATTCTCCAATCAAATATGACATTTCTAAGACCCTCATATTTTCTAAGTGGCCACATGAAACCCTTGATGAGCATTACAGGATGACCATGTTCACTTGATTACCTGTCCTCATAACACTGCTATAATGGATGACTAATTTTCATAATTATGTTTCATCCCCTCAATCGTTCTAAATGAGCTCCACACCGATGCCACACAATAGCTCACCGTCATTACTTTCCTTAAGGAGATGCGGGCATTGTGCAGAGTTTCTTTCATTTTTGGGCCATTAAATCAGATATGGTTTATTAGACAGTCCTGGTGAACCATGGGTAATGAGCTTCAGAAACAAATGCCCTCTGCTTTGGGCCTCTCCACTACGGTATAATCTTTTCTTGTGGGTAAAACAAACACAAACTAGTTGGAAGCTTGTATCAGCCACAGAATAAAGACTATTAAAAAGGAAATTACGACTTGAAATTTTCAGAATTGCATGTTGTTATGATCTTGCAAGGGTAATGAGCGGCATTGTTATAAATTGTTTCATGGGGTGCGCTTATAATGTAAGTATGATTTTTACATAAGAAATATTCATAATTTAGAAATAAAAGGTGTTTTTCCGACCCTGATTTTAGCCTTTGATTTCTGATTCTGCTGTGAGACTTTAGTGTAAACACCCACTGCTGTGATTGGCTAAGGTCTTTGCATATGAAATAATTATTACGTGTGGAACTCTCTCAAAAAGTTTATAAAATTTTTACTATTACAGCTATCAAGGTTAACTAATTGTGAAAAGTGTTGATTATATCATTATATTTAGATCTAAAGCATTATATTTAGATTGTGGCATGAAAGGTTGCAGTGATGAGCATTAGCCAATCACAAACAACTGGATTTCTGCACTCATTAATGCTTTCATCCTAATTAACATTGTGCAAACACAATGTAAATAAGAGATGCGTTGATTATAACAGTAGTTTTGGTGCAAGTCCAGTCACTGATAAACTCACACTGTTTGATTGACAGCTCCAGCGAATGCAAAGGAAGAGTTCTGTAATTGCTTCTTTAATTAATCACAGTTTAAATCCTACTAAAACAATGTGATGTTGAGCGCTAAGTCACTGATTTGATTTACAGACACACAAGAAACATCTGACTGTAGCCTACATGAATCATTACATATCAGAAATCACTGGTCGCAGATCCGGCATTAAAATTAACTTCTATGTTGTAACATTACTGTCGAGACCATATCTTAAAAGTCTGTTTGCGTGGCCTGCACCGAAATTGCGACTGAAACACCAAAAAATCCACAGTGAAATTTACCGAATACAAATAAATAATGCTCAAACATTCACATTGTTGAAAATAAATAACCACATTCCTAGCATTGGGATCCTGTGGAATGTAATGTGTTTTTTTTTTTTTTTTTTTATCCAGTGATCCTCTATTGCTTTCCTCTCCTTGTCATCTCACTAACATGCCAGTGGGCAGGGCCAAAGTTGCAATGATGAAATAGATGATTTTATTCTGCAGAGGCAGTCTTTCGCCTATCTGGCACATTCCACAATAAGTCATTCTCTGGGCTTGGTTTAAATAAGCTGTGTTTGGACTAACAAGGAAGTTTTCAGTATATTGTGATAGTATCATGACCTCTTATATCTCAAGAGCTCAAGAAAAATGTCAAGGAAAACGTCTCGGTTACGTCTGCAACCTTAGTTCCCTGAATAGGGAACGAGACGCTGTGTCACCGCTTTGGGAATGCCTCTGTGTAATCGCGTCGTGAAGCACCTATGTCATCAGTCCAATAGAGAGATGGAACGTCATAGGCGGGTGGCAAACACACATCGTTAGCTTCTGTAAAAGGATGAAACAAGGCCCTTGCGAGCATGCGGGAAGTATGGCAGGGTGACGCAGCGTCTCATTCCCTATTCAGGGAACTAAGGTTACAGACGTAACCGAGACGTTCCCTATCATGGGAACTCCTGCTGTGCCACCGCTCTGGGAACGAGAATACCCCCGTCCCCTGTGCATATTAAGAGGCGCACCACCCTGGTGCATGTCACAGGCCTCAACCTCAGAGTTCCACAAAGGAAAAAAGTTACTAGTGAGTGTCGCCCCAATGAAACACCACCCAAAGGAGTGTGTAAGCAGCTATGGCCACATGGCCACCACGTACACATTTAATGTGGAGGGGGCTAACATAGTGGAGAATCTGTCCTGCAGGAACTCCAGCACTGTGCTCGCAGGGCAGTTAACTGGATCCCACAGGCAACCTCTACACCATAAGGTGAAGAGTCTCCACTTCAAAGCGTAAAGTTTCCTCATGGAGGGAGCTCTAGAGTGTAGGATGGTCTCAACAACCTCGGTTGAGAGACCAGAACTTATGAGCTGGGCCCCCTCAGAGGCCAAGCCCACAGTTTCCACAACTCTGGACAAGGGTGCACTAAGAGACCGTCCACCTGAGAGAGAAGGTCACGAGGAGAGACACGATGTCTGAGAAACATTCTTGGCCCGGCCAAAACGGGGCTACTAGTAGAAGACGGGCCCTGTCCTGGCACACTCTCTCTAGAACTCCTGGAAGCAGAGCAATCGGGGGGAAAGCGTACTGGGGCAGCCTCGGTCACTCCTGTACCATCACATCCAGTCCCCGAGGAGCTGGAGGTGACAGGGAGAACCATAGACGACAATGAGTGTTTCCGTGAGTGGAAAACAGGTCTACGTGAGCCCTGCCAAATTTATCCCAAAGGAGCTCCAACACCTTGGTGTGGAGTCTCCACTCCCCAGGCCTCGGCCCCAGGACTCGGCCTCGACGGGATGTCTGCTTCCACATTCTGGCTCCCTGGGATGTACATTGCCCTGACTGACAACAACTTTCCCTCAGCCCACAGGAGGATAAGGCGTGCCAACTTGTATAAGCGATGAGACCTTATGCCCCCCTGATGATTTATATAGGAGACCACCGATGTGCTGTCTATGCGAACAAACACATGACAGCCCCTGAGATACGGCAGGAAGTGCTTCAGAGCCTGAAACACTGCCATCATTTCCAGGAAATTTATATGCCATGAATGCTGATGTTCCTGCCACAGGCCCTGGGCCGAGCGACCACCCATGGTCGCCCCCCAGCCCGTCAGGGAGGCATCCATAGTCAGAGACGCACGCTGACATGGTGACCCCAGCGACCGACCTTGGGCCAGAAACCAAGGATCCTTTCACATGGATCCTCTCTATAGCCCCCTTTTGCAGCAAAGTCTGTACTTTCTGAGTCCTTACCAGAGCCTGCTCGATGCCCACCACAGTTGAGAGGACCCCGTTGAAACTGGGATGACCCGCGAGGGCCCTCCATGCCCCGGCACTCAGGCAGGGTTGGTGAAACGGCCCTGTGAGGGCACCGTGGATGCACGGGTACCGTATAATGCGGTAAGCACCATCCGCCCACGGAGGGGATCACCCTCACAGTCCTGGGCCCGGGGTGTCAGGACTTGTTAGACGCAGCCTTCCTCGAAATAATGCCTGTCCTCAGATCAGTCTTACCCTTAGAAGGCTGCGCCTGAGAGCACCGACCACACCCCAGGGTGTGCGGATGGCGACGCTTTGTTTTTGCTGCACTCTATGCAAGCAGCTCGTACTCGGCGCCTGCTGCTCCTGCCCAGCAGCAGACGGGACCTAGGGTTTACCATTGTGCTTTTGTGGCCACTCAATGTATAGCTTGGCCACCGCTCTGCTCAAAACCTCCATGAGCTCCTCACTGGCAGGGGTTTGAAGTGGCAGGGGTCTGAAGTGGCAGGGGTCTGAAGTGGCAGGGGTCTGAAGCGAGCCAGGATGCCCTCCTCGAAAAGCGCCCGACGTGATCGCAGTACGCGAAGAGGAAGCACTTCACAATGCTCACAGCCGGAACCCTCGAGCGCCGACTGCACATGCTGTTCTCCCAAACAAACAACACACATCAAGTGTGTATCCCCGCACGTAATGTAGCACGAGCGGGGAGGAACACACTTTCTGTAATGCTGTTCACTGGCCATAATCTCTCTCTCTTTGTGTAAATGGTGTGTGAGTGCAAACGAAAACAATAAAGTCTGAACTCAGACACAAACACAGAGTTTTGACAGACAGAATGACACAGAGCGCTTGTTAAAGACAACAGAAGCTAACGGAGTGTGTTTGTCAGTGTGCTTTATAGGTTCCGGGTCTGTGACGTCACCCGCCTATGATGTTCCATCTCTCTATTACCCTAATGACAGACGTGCTTCGCAGCGAGAGTTCCCATTAAAGGGAACTTGAAAACATTGACATGAGGGTTAAAAAATGTAATAATAATAATAATAAATCTTCTTTTGTCTTCCTCAAATGAAAGAAAGACAAACAGGTTTAATGATGATTTAATTATCTATTAATTTTCTATGTGTAGCAGAATTTTGGTGAAATTGTATGCACAATCATGCCATTTTTTTCTGAACTCTAGAGGAGTCAGTTTGCAGCGGTTTCATACTACGCATAAACCTGAATGAATTAAATCATAGTTTACTGTGGACATGCCAACTGCATGCACCATCATGACATATGGCCCTGGGTCAACTGGAACTGTATAGTGTGTGTGGATGGACTAACCAACTTGACTAAATCATAGCTCCATCTAGCCTTTTTTCTGAGCTATTCTATTATTTTACGTATGTCTCCCTCTGATGCTAATGATATTAGAGGATTTAAATGCTGAGCTGCCCTAGAACACAAATGGATTTGTCTGGGACAGATGAAACATGGACATCTGTTGTTTATGCATTCATATCCACAGAGGGCAGCTATTTTTACCTCCCATTTACACTCAAGTGCCCACCCAAATTAATACAGACAGGGGCTAAACTGAATGGCACTGACCTTTATTTAAAGGCACCCTCTAAGTTTAAGCATTAATTAGGGAAGGGTCGATATTAAAATTCCATCTGATACTGATAATTATTTCATTTTACAGACAGTAACTCATTAATGGCCTGTATTACACTATTGTCTAAAAAAGGGGTCTCAAACTCAATTTATATGGGGACCGCTGGAGGTAGACTCTGGGTCAGGCTGGGCCACATCAAGTACCCCCACCCCCCCTCAAAAAAAAAAAAGAGCACAACTGATCCAGTCTCCGACAATCTGTATTATTAACAGTTCTTCAACATTTATGTTTCTTCTGAACATGAACTGCTCCTATGAATTGGAACATTCCTTTCTGAACATGAATCGTTTATATAGGCTTCTCTTGCCTACTCGTTTTATATATATATATATATATATATATATATATATATATATATATATATATATATATATATATATATATATATATATATATATATATATATATATATATATATATATATATATCCTTCGTCCTGCACACCTATCTATTACCAACAGGTGTGTGATGGTAATTGCGTACTAATAAATATAGCCAATAGAAATAAATCATTATGTAATACTGAAATAATAAATGTTTTTATTTTTATTTAAAATAATAGACTAATTCAAAACAAGGCCATAACCAGGTCAAACAGAACAGGGAAATAAATTCCCGGTCAAATTCTAGATGGGAAATAATCTATTTGGGACTATTTGCAAACAATATTTGCATTAATTTGCGTCAAATATATTATTAGTCCCGAGATTCTTCGGATGAGGGAATAGTACATCCGCTGCTTATATTTGAGTTCCTCAGTGGTCTAATAGTAGACTTTAAGTAAACCGTCTTAAATGTTCAGAGTTCTAATCCATAAAGTTTTCTTCATTAAAATGTTCATCAATGATTGTATATTAAGAGCATGGACACATTGCATTTTGTGTGTATTTGTGTGTGTGCAATAAGTTTTGTGATTTCACCGGTAAGAATAGTCTCTCTCCGCAATGGCATTAAGGCTTGTTTATACTTTCGCCTAGCTCCGCTGCGCGAGCCTCCGCTGACTGCGCGCTCTCCTCCCCAAACGGACGAGGCATTTACACTTGATGCGCTCACCGTTGTGCTATTCTTTGAAACGACAGAGGGAAACTCTGAGTAATTGTTCTATAAACCATCAGGAAAAAGCATCGAGAAGAAGTGGGTTAAATGTACACAGGTGATAATATTTATTTTAGTACATTTCACCAAAAACCAAACCACAAAAGAATTGTGTAAAACCTTTGTTTGATATTATTAATTGTGACATGAGAACAAAATATGCACTAAATTAACGATCTCTTAAATATTTCCTAATTTCACTAAACTTTAGTGTCGTGATATATTTATTTATTTGGTTAAACATGGATCTTAATTTAAAATGGCTTATTTCTGCTTTTGTAGGCTCATTTTAAAAATATTATCACTTAATTTGTATGTGCAAACTGGGTGCTGGTGTGATGATACGTCATGCTTGGCTACATTCGCCGAGAACTCGTTCATCTTCGGATTCGGAGCTGCATGCGGCCTTACAAAAAATGCGCTGCACACCGCCAGGCGAAATGGGGTCTTGCGGACCCAACGCGCACGACCGGCCCCTCTGCATTGACGTCATTTTTGCCGCGCTCATGCGGACACGCCGAATATAAACAAGGCTTTACGCGATAGATTGACGCGCTCGTCTGAGTGTGTGTGTGAGTGTGTGTGTGTGTGTGTGAAAACGCACAAGCCAAAAGAGAATGTAAACCCCACCTACTTTGATTTTATTGGCCATTTGAGCGCCGTTAAACCACATTAATTTCGACTGTCTGATCAGGCTCTGTTCATGTCAATCACGTGGTGTCAACAAATTATACTGCATAAGGGAGGGCCGAGCTAACTCTCTCATACATACACACACGGAGTGAGGCATAAAGTGCGCCACATGCAACGACTCTCCCAAAAATGTTTTCAGAGCAACGCACGGGCCTTGTCAAGTAGAGGGCCACAAAACATCATCCTGCAAGTGGCCCGCAGGCCGTGAGTTTGAGACCCTTGGTCTAAAGAAATAAAAAATAAAACACTAAGTGAAGCTTTTAAGGTGTGGTTACATGCGATTTCACTTTTTTAACTTTAGTTAGTGTGTGGACTTCAGGAGCAATGGTTACTATTTGTGTTTAAGTACCTGTAAGTACAACTGTTTTAGATGTGTAGATTCTGAATGTGTTTTGGTTGCATCAAGACCAACTATGCTAGGCAGTTAACTAAATTGTTTCATACTTCTCCAACAAACAGCTACAAACACTAACGAACTTATATGTAATCACACCCGTGAACATCGTTTATTTATTTATTTTTGATGTTTCTGTTATTGGTGTATTCGGATACAGTAAAACTTTAACCAGAATATGAAAAGATAACTAACAGCAGTGACAGTGACAATACAAAAATACTTGAAATACAAAAATACTTACCATTCACTAACGTCCATTAAAAGCCTTGCGTGCAGAGGTTATGCTTGACTTTCATCCCTGCTATCTGGGTCTGTTCGGGCTCAAATTGGTATGGCAATATTGTTGCCACTATTTACACCACAGATGTGACTTCTGCCCGTAATGGTAAAGGGCGTGGCAAATTTTCGGAGGGATGGGCTTCATAGAAGCAGGAAGCAAACGAGCCGTTCAATGCTGGACATAGGAGACAGCGGTGTGGAATAAAGGTAAAATATAAGAAAAAAGTATTAAGACATGTTATACTGCGTCTCATAAACACAACCAAGCCTAGAAAAAAAAAAAAAAAAAAACACAGAACCACACTTTAATTATTTAATTATATTAATATGTTCCCTGGGGTTCACTTATAATGTAGTAGTAATGAAGTTTGAAAATAAAAGCTTTCCTCCATACACACACACACACACACACACACACACGCACACACGCACACACATACATATATATATATATATATATATATATATATATATATATATATATATATATATATATATATATATATATATATATATATATTGAAATCTGGAGAATTTTGTGGCCAATTCAACACCTCAAACTCGTTGTTGTGCTCCTCAAACCATTCCAGAACCATTTTTGCTTTGTGGCAGGGCACATTATCCTGCTGAAAAGGCCACTGTCACCAGGGAATACCGTTTCCATAAGGGTGTACAAAGTCTGCAAAAATGCTTAGTTAGGTGATACATGTCAAAGTAACATCCACATAGATGGCAGGACCCAAGGTTTCCCAGCAGAACATTGCCCAAAGCATCACACTATCTCTGTAGGCTTACCTTCTTCCTATAGTGCATCCTGGTGCCATGTGTTCCCCAGGTATACGGCACACATCCACCACACATCCACGTTGTGTAAAAGAGAACATGATTCATCAGACAAGGCCACCTTCTTTCATTGCTTCATGGTCCAGTTCTGATGCTCACATGCCCACTGTGGGGCGGCAGTGGCTCAGTGGTTCATGTAGGTTGTCTACAAACCAAAAAGTTGGTGGTTCGATCCCCGGTTCCACCTGACCAAGTGTCGAAGTGTCCATGAGCAAGACACCTAACCCCAGCTGCTCCCGATGAGCTGGATGGCGCCTTACATGGCTGACATCGCCGTCGGTGTGTGAATGGGTGAATGTGAGGCAAAATGTAAAGCGCTTTGGATGGCCATAGGGTCTGTTAAAAGCGCTATATAAATGCAGTCCATTTACCATTTACTGTTGCTGCTTTCGGCTGTGGACCTCATGGGCATGGGCATCCTGACTGGTCTGTGGCTATGCAGCCCCAGACTCAACATACTGTGATGTACTGTGTATTCTGATGCTTTTCTATCATGTACTGTACACAGTGTTGCAGACATAGACATGAAGATGTACCTTTAATTTCCCAGAATCAGCTTTCTAGGAAATTAAAGGTACATCAGTACAGCGATTCTGTACCTTTAGAATCAGCTTTCCCATAGCTGATTTTGACATAAAACTGATATTTAAGTGGCTGAGTTGTTTACTTACTTTTTCATTTGCTGAAGTCTTTCTTATAAATTCACCTCCCCTTCACATATGTGACAATTTTAATTTATGCTTCACCTTTACTTTACCGTTTTTCATCAGGGAATCTTGCTTTATTATTACTTTATTATTCTTCTTTATTATTATTATTATTTGTGAATTTCTTAAATAACCAAACTTCAACAACTTAAGGCCAGATACCTTGAGCACAGCTGATGTCGCTGTGAAGCGCTCGAGTGATCAAGAATATTCCAATATACCAAGTTTTCCTTCGATTCCTCTGTCCTCATTTTCTTCCTTGCAGCCTTCCCTCCTGCGGGGATCGAGCTGAAACACAAGAAAAAGAAAGGAGGATGCAAAAATTAGAAATGAGTAGCACCCAATGGGATCAGAGTCACAAGAGACGTGGACTCCCAATGTTATTTGAGGACTATGAAACTTCAGGATGTTTTAATGGTAAAGACCAAGTTGGGTTGAAAATGGACAAATCCAGAAATTGGGTTGTTTGAATGGGTCCATTCAATGAGTTCAAACAACCCAATTTCTGTGTTTGTTCAAACAACCCAATTTCTGGGTTTGTCCATTTTCATCCCAACTTGGGTTGTTTTTAACCCAGCATTTTTTTAGAGTGTATATGTCAAGAAATCAAGGCAAATTGGATTTATCATGTCATAACCCCTTTAAGTGAATGGAAATCAAATTTAATCATTCAAATTCAGTGAAATTGCTACAAGTGAATCACAACACTATAATGAAGATTATATATATATATATATATATATATATATATATATATATATATATATATATATATATATATATATATATATATATATATATATATATATATATATATATTACTTTAGTCAGTAATGTAAAAAGGAAATCTACAGTAAGTGTAAAAGAGGGTAAATGAGTGGGCACAATTAAATACCCAATATCGACCAATTCTCAATATATTGTGCATCCCTAATTATTATGAGAAATAATGTGTTTTATTTACATTTACTTTATGCATTTAGCAGATGCTTTATGATCATGACGTCATTTGAAACAGAGCACAATTCAGAGTATGCAATGCCAGGTTTGATAGAAAGCTAGACTAGGAAACAAGAGCAGAGTTGAAATGCAAGAAAGTCCAATCTTAGAACTGCAGTTCAAACTCCTTACTAGCAACAGCTAATGAAAAAGCCTTAATGGATTCCACTTGATCTATAGAATCAAGATCAGACTTTCCAGTGTCGTGTCTTGTCTTCTGTGACATTCACAGGCAGATCACACAGGATGCATTCACACATCATCCAGAATGGAGGAATTCATCACCTTCTCGGCTCAGAGACGTGCAGGAAGCCGAGAGGCAATCTGTTATGTGTGACGTGACTAATTTCTCAGTCTAAAAAGTGCTCCCGTAACTCCAGGATCCGTTTCACTGAATTGTAAGGAGCAAAGAGCAGGACAGGAGTAGGTCAGCTTCCATTAACAATGGAGCCTGATGGAAAATGTCACATGGGAACTGTGCCTCACACACAAAAAAAAGGACAACCAAGGAGAAGAACGTGGAAAATAAATGCATACGTCTGAGAGGACGAATGCGTATTCCCCGATGCTAAAAATAGTGCAAGCTATGGAAAAAATACTGGCGGTAGAACGTTTTTGATAGTATTTCACTGACAGCTAAGTGGAAAAAAGTGTTTATATGAAACATACGTTCTTGATTCTGCAACATATGAAACGACATTGTAAGCAAAAAAAGGTCATTACCATCCACATCTAGATGGTAAAATGTACAAATATGGTTCCAATTCCACTTAAAGCTACACTTCAACACTAGAACCGCCACAGGGTAAATTTTGCCCATGGCTGTATTTCAAATGTACATAACAGATTTTGAACAAAATATCTCTCCAAGTCACTGACTTTTACTAAAATTGTGTTATTAACAATCCTCTGTTGTTAATAACTGTTTAGATAAAACCAGATTAAAAAAACAGAGCATTTATACCTAAATCCACCAGCAGGTCAAATTTACCCGTATATAATTCCTTTAGTTCCACGCTGTGTTTGAGCAACGTGTAGGCTTACTGTAAACAGTCACGTGTCCAAAAGAAGATGTTTTATTCTATTCACAAATGTTCAAACTTTAGATTGATTAATAATTTTAGTTTTGCAATTTCTTATCATTTATTGTTTGCTGCTGTGTTGTATTTATTCAAGTTTGCCCATTTCCTGAAAAAGAATATTTCCAATCTGTGATGTAATAATAATTTTAAAAAATCATGATTACCCTAAGTTTATTGAAGTATTTTCTTATTCAAATTATAATGGTAAAACTAAACAAATGAGTAATTTACTAGGTTAAACTGTGTTCTAATTTGTCGTTGTGTATCATACATTGTAAGTCATCCTTTGTCATGAATCCTGTGCCGTATGCAGGGAAAGAAAGCCTTATTCAGCTCCCAAAATAACCCAGCATTAAGGAAACAGTGGATGCAGTTTGTTTTTCTGGAGCAGCAACGGAGTTGTGCAATTGTGTTTGTTCCCCAGTTTTGTTTTAAATCGGCACATATAAGTGCATATAATGTCAACAACACGAATGTACAACAAAAGTTATCCAGGGATAATTCCATGATGTATTTAGCTCTGTAGTGCCGCCCTCTGCACGCGGTCACAAGTTCGTCTGTTTTCTGAAAGAATCGGTACAGTGTTATCTGTCTTTTTTAAATATGATAACAAAACTAAAGACTCTTTAGAAATATGAAGGATACAATACTAGTCTGAGGGTAGTCAAGATAGACCAAGATAGCAGTAACTGTGTGTGATATGTACCCTTTAATAGATGGGTGGGTGATAAAAAAGTTTATATATATTTAGATATATAAATAAAAAAATGCTCTCAATGAGTAAAAATAATATCTTTACCTATATACTCTTTGATAATGCTAAAATAATGATTAAGGGTACGTTTACACAAAAATATTTTCAACTGAAAACTTTGTATGCGTTTTGGCCATTAATTTACACGCCATCATCATTTTGGTGCCAACAAACGCAAGCTGTTGAAGAAATGTTTAAAAGTGCAAGGATTTGAAAATGGTGACCTCATGCACATGCGTATATGCTTACTCATGCATCTTGACTTTGCCAACTATTGGCCTGGCAGGCATAATACAGCCTTTTCAGTCATTTATGCAAGTCCATGTCAACGAGGATTGCTTTAACACACTGTCTATCTTGTATTACTACTGAGTGTTACAAATAAACACAACAAATAAATAAAACTTTTGTTCAACTTTGGAACACAAATGAAGATATTTTTTAATAGAATCTGAGATCCACATAAGCATTGATTCCTATCCAGGGAAAACCCAGGTTCATTCTCGCATGTCACGCCAACACGTTTGAGCTTCTGCAAGAACTAATGAGGTTTGTTCTCATGAGTCAAGCAAGTCAGGTTGAGCTTCTGTTTATGTTTGCTGAGCAATGTTTGTATGTAAATAAAAGTCTAAACTAAATCTGTTCATCATATAAAGCAGTCGTGTCTCTTCAGAAGACTGGATTAAATTGCTTTGTTCATATGAATGTATTTTAAAATCTTTTAATGGGTGTATAGACTACAAGTGGAGGGACAGAAATCTTTCAGGTTTCATTGGGACACTGTACAAGTTATGAATAAAAACTGAATGCGAATATGATGATGAAGTTTCAAATTTTAATATTTTATTCACAATACAACATAGATGACACATCAGATGTTTACACTGCGAACATTCATAATTTTAAGGGAAAAATAAGTTGATTTTAAATTTCATGGCAACAACACATCACAAAAAATTTTGGACAAGGCCATGTTTACCACTGTGCGGCACCGCGTCTTCTTTTTATAACAGTCTGCAAACACCTGGGGATTGAGGAGACAAGTTGCTCAAGTTTAGGAATAGGGATGTTGTCCCATTCTTGTTTACTATACAGGCTTCTAGTTGCTCAACTGTCTTAGATCTTCTTTGTCATGTCGTAATTGGTGATCCTCTGCCCATCTTGACTTCTGAGAGACACTGCCACTCTGAGAGGCTCTTTTTATACCCAATCATGTTGCTTTTTTATACCCAACATCTTATTGCTACCTATCCCAATTTTTTTGGAATGTGTAGCTCTCATGAAATCCAAAACGAGTCAATATATGCCATTTCAAAATATGTATTCTATTGTGAACTAAATATAAGTTAATGAGATTTGTAAACCACAGTCACAACTTTTTTGGAATCAGGTTTGTAATTTGGATACTGATTATGCCTTGATGGAAATTTATTTTGGTGTCATTTGTGTTGAGCAACAAACCCCATGAAGTGCACAACAACTCCCTCGCTATATACATTTAATGTTAATTCTCCATTTAAATCACTTTGCTGAGTCAGTGGCCATGAGGTAGATGTAAATAACTATAGATCCTTCCGGCTATTTGAATAGGAGTGTACGGAGAAGTCTCGATTAAGACAGCACTTTCCTCTAAGACTACAGAGTAAATTATTGATCCCCAGATACAAAATGTGTATTGCCGGTAGCTGCATCTGTCTCCTTTTGACCTTTTGTTCTCAAAGGAAAATGATTCCGAGAAATAAGGAAGAGACAGTCTTTGAAATTGCATTCCTTCTAATGTGTAGAAGTGCTACCCAGGCTGCCTCTCTGATACCGGAGTGGGATATATTAACCATTGAAAGTTAGGGCCGATAGGGCCAGCCGTCCGAAGTGTCTGAGAGTTGCCCCCTTGCTCTCATTCCACCAGACAATAACTGCCACCGCTGACAATGTCCATTTTTCACAAGCACTTACCTAGGAGAGAGTGAGGGAACACAGCAGCCCTAGAACACCTCTGTCTGGCTACACAGTGTGGATGGCGAGCGAAGCAGCCGTTTTCCAATCTCGCCCCCTAATTATTTTCTCCAGCATGCCCTGGAAAGATTTCCTCACACAGTGAAACTAAGCGATGTACAACTCATTAAATTCCTGTTGTGACAGAGAATGTGGAATAGATCAGTAGACGGAGGCTATGGCTGGAAAGCAATACTGGCATACTGTGCAGTATATTCTGCTTGCTATTTTAAAAAAAAAATAGTAATATAGTAAGGGTTAAATGGTACACAAAACTGACAGTTCGGTAAACACATCGATTTTGAGGTCATGATTCGGTACATGTTCAGTACAGTAGGGGAGACAACAAAAAACAAAATAGCTTTTTTTTTTTTTTATAAACAGTGGTTTACTGAACAAATTCACCTAAAAATGTAAATTATCCCATGATTTACTCAAGCCTCAAGCCATCCTAGGTGTATGACATTCTTCTTTCAGACGAACGCAATCAGAGTTATATAAAAAAATGGCTCTTCCAAGCTTTATAATTGCAGTGATTGTTGCTTCATTTTTAAGTCCATAAAAGTGCATCTATACATCAACATTGTTATATAACTGCTTTGTTATATAACTGCATTGTTATATAACATATAACTGCTCCACACGGCTCCGGGGGGTTAATAAAGGCCTTCTGAAGTGAATCGATGCCTTTGTGTAAGACAACTATCCATATTTATGATGTTACAAAGTGTAGTATCTAACGTCCGCTAACTGTTGCGCGTTCTTGAGAGGCTGGTGTCTGGCATTCCAGTGTATGACGTAGGACACTCCGTCATAAATATATAATTTGGTTCTCGTGGGAACCAAGTTTGTTGACATCCAAGGACATCCACGTGAAGGAATTTCATATCCTTGAACACCAGCCTCTCATCTTCATACAGTATAAAATTGTATTAAATGTTTAATGGATGATCCATACAATCCAGAAGAATGTACAGCATATGCACAGTATACATATTGCATAAATAACTTGAGTAGCATGTTAGTATGCATTCCAAACCCATAACCTACACCTGAGTTTCTTCCTCTGATTAGAAATGAGTTATTTTTCACCCCTCCTGTCTGTTATAACATGTTTTTCATTACTACAGGAGCACAACAGCGCTTTATCTAGATTCAATTTACACCCTCTTAACATGGCTTTGATTATAACAAGTTGCACGGATGTTTAAAATGCATGTTTGAATTCACCAAAGTCATCCGATAGCAGAAATGAGTAATGGATGCATGCTCCCAACTCGCAGGCAGAAGACAAATCCCCGCTGACTAAGAGATTACCTCCTTGTATAAAAGCCGATTTTATTCATCCAGTCAGGTTTGAATCTGCATTAGTGTTATTCTTTTATCCGTGACAATAAACAATGTTGATAGTTAAGTTGTCTAAATGCCAGATGCCCCTGATTGATTGCTAACTTTACTTTGACCTTTCCAATGGGCTTATCGCAAGTTCTCCCGCAGTTATCAGAGAAGGGTTGCCTTGCATTCACTGCCATGTAACGGATCCTGTCTGCCCTCTCTCCCCTGTACCTGATAATACTACAGAGTGGTTTGATAATGCAGAAGTAAATGGCCAGGCTTTCTGCCAGTAGAAACTTCATTTTACGCTTTCATGATCTCAGGACATTTCCTCCTTACGCATCAAAGGTGTTTATCAAAGGCAGAAGATCTGCATTCAGCAGTCTGTTTATTTATTTATTTTAATACTCTGTTCAGAATCCAACCATAAAGCCCCTAGCTCAGATAATAAAAACCTTTTTTTGTGAAGAATCCATCAGTTGTATATTTGTATATTATTCTGTGGTCCCTGAGAAAAAGAAAAAAAAAAGTACATTAGTTGAAGCCAAAGAGTCACTTTTGGCTCTACTGTGACTAGTAAGTAGGCCTAAGTATAATAAATAAAGTAAATATTATACCAATCTATACAAATAATGTATCTGACATTTTTGTAAACGTCTTTGTCACTGTAATGACTTTAAATCCTGCCTATAGTATGTCGGCAGCTCACTTGGTTTTGAAACCGAGCAACTGTATCTGAATAATGAAAATTGAATACTGACATTCCACTTGAACATCAAAGACAATATGTTTGCCTCATCTGGCAAAAATGATCTTATAGGCACAAATTTGTATACCCTCAATATTCACCCCTCTTAGTGCCGAAAGCAGTAAAGCCTGCTTCATTCAGGTAATTTTGTTAAGTCTGGAAATTCTGCAGGTAGCATTTTTTCTTCAAAGGAAAAAGCGGATTTGTATTCATCGCGACTTACAAGTGCGCTTCAAGTTCCAGAGAGCCACAGAACATATTTCAGATAAGATGGTGAAAAAACGTTGAGCTCATTTTGAGCACTACTGAGGACAAAAGATAAGAATTCAAAGAATCATTTTGTGTGCCTAAGGACCAATCAAATTCTATGTCACTTTGCCGAACACTCATATGAAGGAAGGCAAAGCACTGAAAAGTCAAACAATGCCTTGAGCTAGCACTGCTCCGTGTAGAAACGTTTAGTCTCTGTTTCGATCATGTTTTTCAGTATTTCTGTGTTGATGGGTGTATATTTGTGTGTGTCTGAGAGAGAGGGGGGGGGGGGAGCAAAGAAATACCTTGTGTTAATCAAGGATAATGCATTGAAGCAAGATTCCTAATAAAATTGGTCTTGTTTAAATGCCTTTTTAGTCAAATGACTTTTTGATTCAATGCATGGCTTATTCAGTTCACTACATACCATAGCATTTAACTTGAAGCCTGTAGGATATCTAATCCATTATAAACATATTCAGAATGCCTTTTAATAGACATTATAATAGACATTTCAATGACTTTTATCTTTCATTCATAATTCTAAACCAATTACAAATGCACTACAGAATTTACCTATTCATGGTTATACCATTAAGTGTATATATCATCTAACATGATATATACAAGGCCTGACATAGCCTGATCTGCCGGCATTTGATTTCGCCCTGCAACTTTGGAAGTCTGGAAACATGTACAATAATTTGTACTTCTTCTGTTACACTTCTGCAGGACCCAATCACAGACTGGATTATCCCCGTGGATAAGCACGATGACAGATAGAGAAGCGTTGGGTCGTTGCCCATTGATCACGCCTCTTGTGGTCTGATTGGTTGAAGGACTATCCAATCGCGTACAGAGTTATTTGAATAATGCCAGTTGATCACACCTCTTGTGTAGTAGAAAATACAGAGCAGACTCCCCAGACCAATGTTCAATTTTAAATTGAGCTTGGTCTGATGATAGCCAGACAATCTAATATGCATATTTCCTGAGTAAAGCCCCTAACCATCTAATGATTATCCATCCATCCATCCATCCATCCACCTACCCTACCACTTATCCACCCCTCCATCCATTAATCCACTCATCCACCCACTCTACAATCTATCCATCCATTCACCTACTTTACCACTCATCCACCCATCATCCATCTTCCCACTTATACCCACTCATCCATCCATCCATCCATCCATCCATCCATCCATCCATCCATCCATCCATCCATCCATCCATCCATCCATCCATCCATCCATCCATCCATCCATCCATCCATCAATCTACCCTACTGCTCATCCACTCTATCACTCATCCAAACATTTACCCATCCATACACCTACCCTACCACTCATCATCATCCATCCACCTACCTAACCACTCATCCACCTTAACACTCATCCATCCATCCATCCATCCATCCATCCACCTACCTTACCCCTTATTTACCTTAAAATTCATCCATCCATCCATCCATCCATCCATCCATCCATCCACCTACCTTACCACTCATCTACCTTAACACTCATCCTATTATCCACCAATCCAAAAATCTATCCATCCACCTACCCAACCATCCAGCCATTCATCAATCCATCCACCTACCCTACCACTTTGACACTCATCAACCCATCCACCCACCCATCCATCTACCCTACCCCTCATCTATCATCCATCTCCCTAAACTACTGGTCATCCATCCATCCATCCATCCATCCATCCATCCATCCATCCATCCATCCATCCCCTCATCCACCCACTCATCCATGCATCCATTAATCCAACCATCCATCCATCCACCCACCCACCCATCCATCCATCCATCCATCCATCCATCCATCCATCCATCCATCCCCTCATCCACCCACTCATCCATGCATCCATTAATCCAAACATCCACCCACCCATCCATCCATCTATCTACCCTACCACTCATATATCATCCATTTTCCTACCCTACCAGTCATCCATCCATCCATCCATCCATCCATTTTAAATACATCAAAGGTGCCAAAAATGAAAATATGAATTAACCATGGCATAGTTGAATAACACGAGTTCAGTACATGGACATCACATAGAGTGAGTCTCAAATAACATTATTTCCTCCTTCATATGTCAATCTTGTTTGTGAAAAACACCACGGAAAAACAGGCGATTCTCGACATAACGCCACCTGTGACACAATTGCTGGGGATCATTAATATGTATGGCCCCAACATATATATACGGCAGTGCATGCGTCATGCGAGGATAGCGAAAATGGCAGATTATGGAAATATATGTGTAGCAAAGTTCGTGAATGTGAGGAAGGAAGAGGACACGGGGGTCGGCTAGACGGTTGTTGCTCTTTTATTTTGTAACTCAATAGTCAAACACACTCAACAGTGTGGCTTCTCTCAGACTCAAAACAATAGCGATCACTTCCGGGTCGGCACTTCCGGCTTCCGGCAACTCAGTCTCTGTATGGGTTTGGCAACAACCGTCCTGACTCTCTCTCTCCCTGGTCTCTGGTTCCGCTGGTGTTTTATCCCGTCTCCGCGCTCATTACTGGAACAAGAGACAGGTGTTATTAATCTGCGTCCAACCCACTCACTTACCGCTCGTCCCGCGGCCCTCTCTCCCGCTGCAGACCTCGCTGAACCACGCCCCCCTTGCCACATACCCCCACCGCCCGACTCAGGCCGGGGAGCCGAATAATTTGGTATAAACCGTCTATAATATCCCGCCAGCCCCAAGAACTGTCTTACCTCCTTTTTGGTCTTGGGCCTCGGACAGGTTGCAATTGCGGCAGTCTTGTCAATTTGGGGACGCACCTGCCCATGACCCAAGTGGAAGCCCAGATACCTTACTTCCACCCGCCCAATCGCACACTTCTTTGGATTGGCCGTGAGCCCCGCTCCCCTCAGCGACCTCAGGACCGCCCTCACATGCTGCATATGCCGCTGCCAATCGTGACTATAAATCACTATGTCATCCAGGTACGCAGCAGCATATGCAGCATGGGGACGCAAAATCCTATCCATGAGTCGCTGGAAGGTTGCGGGCGCCCCGAACAAGCCGAAAGGAAGCGTGACAAATTGGTGTAATCCAAACGGCGTGGTGAAAGCTGTTTTTTCTTTGGACAATGGAGACAAGGGGATCTGCCAATAGCCCTTTGTTAAGTCCAGTGTCGAATAAAATCGAGCCGTGCCTAACCGATCAAGCAACTCGTCAACCCGCGGCATTGGATACGCGTCGAATTTCGACACAGCGTTCACCTTGCGGTAGTCCACACAGAACCTGCCCGAGCCGTCTGTTTTGGGGACCAAAACTAACGGGCTCGCCCAGTCACTGTTGGACTCCTCGATTACTCCCATGTCGAGCATTGCGCCTAATTCTTCCTGAACTACTTTTTTCTTGTGTTCAGGCAAGCGATACGGCCGGCTGCGAACTACCACGCCCGGCTCGGTCTCGATATGGTGCTGAATCAAGTCGGTACGTCCCGGTAGGGGCGAGAACACGTCAGCGAACTCCGCCTGCAATTTCGATAAATCAGTGAGTTGTAACGGTGAGAGGTGATCTCCCCCAGGGGCCAACGCGACTCATTGCGCTTTAATGCTCGCCTCTGGCCCGAGATCATCCTCTCCCCCGATCACCGTTGCCAACAACACCGATTCCACCTCATTCCATTTTTTTAGCAGGTTGAGGTGGTATATTTGACGTGCCCCGTTCCTATCGGATCGTATCACTTCATAATCGAGCTCTCCTATCTGTCGTGCGACCTCAAACGGCCCCTGCCACTTTGACATTAATTTTGAGCTCGACGTTGGGAGTAGAACGAGCACTTTCTCTCCCGGTGTGAATTTGCGTAGTTTAGTACCCCTGTTATATGACCGGCTCTGGCGGTCCTGGGCTTGCAACAAATTCTCCCTAGATAGGCGCCCAAATGTGTGGAGTTTTGTTCGCAAGTCCATGACGTACTGAATTTCGTTTTTGGCCAACGAAGGCCCCTCCTCCCAAGTTTCTCGTAGGACGTCCAGCACCCCCCGTGGCTGCCGACCGTAGAGAAGCTCGAAGGGGGAAAACCCCGTGGAGGCTTGCGGGACCTCGCGCACAGCAAATAAGAGGGGTTCTAACCACCGATCCCAATTTTTGGCGTCTTCCTGTACGAATTTACGGATCATGGATTTAAGAGTGCGATTAAATCGTTCGACCAAGCCGTCTGTTTGTGGGTGATAGACGCTGGTTCGAATGGATTTAATGCCCAATAATCCGTACAATTCGCTTAACGTGCGTGACATAAACGCAGTGCCTTGATCAGTGAGGATTTCCTTCGGAATCCCCACCCGGGAGATTAAACGAAACAGTGCGTCCGCAACACTCTTCGCCGAGATGTTGCGGAGAGCCACTGCTTCCGGATATCGTGTTGCGTAGTCCACGATAACTAGCGCAAAACGATGTCCGCGTGCGGATCGCTCTAATGGCCCGATGAGGTCCATCGCAATTCTCTCGAAGGGGACCTGCATTAATGGAAGGGGGCGCAATGGCGCTTTTGGGGCGGCCAGTGGATTCACCAACTGACATTCCGGACAAGACGCGCACCACCTGCGCACATTGTCATGAATGCCTGGCCAAAAAAATCGGGTCATTAAACGATTCAGCGTGGCCGCCTGTCCCAGGTGGCCCGCCATTGGGTTAGAATGAGCCGCCTGGAAAAGCATTTCCCGGCGGCTCTTTGGCACTAACAGCTGGGTTGTATCTAGCTTTGTCTGAGTGTCTTGGGTCACTCGATACAACCGATCCTTAATTATGGCAAAATATGGATACGAGACAGGCAAGGCAGGTTGAAGAGACTGACCGTCAATCGATCGGACCTGTTGGAAGGCATTTTTGAGGGTCTCATCTTGTGACTGCTCCAGCGGAAAGTCATCGCGGTCCGAGAGAATCAGTCTCTCGATCCCGCTCGGTTCCGCTGAAGCTGTCCTCAAGGGTCCCGTCTCAGTCTCCCCAAGCTGCACTCGCGCCGCCCCCCTCCGCGCCTTCTTCTCCCAAGCGGCATCCGCGCATAACGACCCCAATAACGCCGAAAAGGCGGGCCAATTTGTCCCCAGAATTAGCGGATGCCGGAGGTGTGGACTAACCGCCACCTCTACACTATGCTTTTCCCCCGAAATTGTATCGTGACTGGGACAACCGGGTATTCCACCACATCCCCGTGCACACACCGCACCTTAACCACGCGGCTTGTATCCAATGCCCCAGGCTGCATCAGGCTTTGATGGATCGAGGTTTGGTTACATCCTGAATCCACCAAGGCCTGATATGTACCCCCCTTGATACTCACAGGAATTTGGTACTCTCCTGCCTGATCGGGGATGGTCCGCTGGACGTTCGGGATCCGGATCATTGTTCCGATGTCCATCATCGGACATCGGTCCACAAAATGATCCGGATCGCCGCACCGCCAGCAGGCCAGCCCAGGCCTACCCGCCGCCCCGGCGGCGGGGAGTGGGTTGGAGGATGAGCGCGGAAAGGGGGCGGAACCAGAGCCATTGTCACTACCAGCCCCCAGCGGCCCCGCCCCCCTGGGCGGGACCCGCGAACTCCCAGACGGTCCAAGGCCCATCCCACCCCGGCCTCTGGGGGGGACGCGAGGAGGGCCTGGAGGGCGGGACCTGGGGAGAGGGACAGGTCGAGAGAGAGAGAGAGAGGGGGGAGAGAGAGAGGGAGAAGTTAATGGGGGTTCGCCGACCCCCGGGCACGCCACCAGGTGGTCCTCCGCCAAGTTGATGGCCGTCTCCAGCGACGTGGGCCGGTGGCACTGGACCCCCTCGGCGGTCTTCCTGGGGAGCCGAGTGATAAACTGCTCAGGCACCACCAGATCGACAACATGGTCCACGTCGCTGCCGCCGGCCAGAAGCCATCTGCGGCACTCGTCCCGGAGCTGTTGGGCCAACGCGAAGGGTCGACCGGACTCACCGCACTCCAGGGACCGAAAACGCTGACGATGTTGTTCCGGGGTCCGGCCGACCCGCTGAAGGATGGCCTTCTTTAGATCATCGTAGTCCAGGAGGTTCGCGACCGGTAGTTGTTGCGCGGCCGCCTGGGCTTCTCCAGATAGTAGGGGGATGAGGCGCACCGGCCACTGTGCCCGGGGCCACCCGCAGGCCTCCGCGGCTTTCTGGAATAGATCCACGAAGGCCTCTGGGTCGTCTTCCGGCCCCATCTTCTGGAGGGGCACGTGAACCGGTGCGCTGGCCCGTGCGGCGGCCTCGGCGCGAACCTCCCGGTCCATCCAGCTCCGGAACCGCTCGCGGTCCTCTTGCTGGCCTTGGACGATCGACTCGAAGCGGCGCTCCTGTTCGGTCCGAAGGTCCAGCAACGCATGGTGGTGTTCTTGGTGGAGGACCGCGAGGGAGTTGATGACATCCGCAAATGGCGAGGCGGAGGGCGTTGTCATGGCGGCACTGTCCTACTTCCTTCCCGGGTTTCGGCACCAGTGTAGCAAAGTTCGTGAATGTGAGGAAGGAAGAGGACACGGGGGTCGGCTAGACGGTTGTTGCTCTTTTATTTTGTAACTCAATAGTCAAACACACTCAACAGTGTGGCTTCTTTTAGACTCAAAACAATAGCGATCACTTCCGGGTCGGCACTTCCGGCTTCCGGCAACTCAGTCTCTGTATGGGTTTGGCAACAACCGTCCTGACTCTCTCTCTCCCTGGTCTCTGGTTCCGCTGGTGTTTTATCCCGTCTCCGCGCTCATTACTGGAACAAGAGACAGGTGTTATTAATCTGCGTCCAACCCACTCACTTACCGCTCGTCCCGCGGCCCTCTCTCCCGCTGCAGACCTCGCTGAACCACGCCCCCCTTGCCACAATATGTTATGTTCCAGGCTGTCCAGGGGATGTGGGGACTTTTCATACCCTTCCCACTGAACAAAACTGTCATCAGGTATGTTCATCTATAACCGGATACCGCAACAATTTCATAAAAAGTTGTTTGTTTGGTTGTTAGTTTTTCTAATCTGGACAATAGCAGGCTTCACTCAGTGTCTGATACTGGAACTGATTTTATCCACTTATTGACTGTCTAAACAATTTCTGATTAAACTGGAAGTTTCTTAGTGAGACAACATTAACAATAATATCCCCTGTGTTGTCTAGATCCAAAGCAAGATGCTAGTACAGTAACAATAGGAAACTCCAAGTAGTATACATCATGACAAATGTCAAAGTTAATATTATTTCCTGCCAGTGTTGTCATACAAATCTACAAAATATAACCGTAGATACATAAAGTTATGGCGATCCCTTTTATCAGATAGAATTATAATTTAGCCTATAGGCTATTTTCATCAACAACACATAACTCAGGTGCTAACTATGTTAGTTTAGTTGCTAACAGATCGCTCACTCAGTCCAGCTTACTTCTTCTCTACCACTTAAGTTGAAACGGTAGTAATTTGACAAAGCAAAAAACAAAAACAAAACTGTAGGCTACTGTACTGTACAAACAACATATTTGTGCGCTAACGTTAACCAGTTTGCTGTTTAGAGTTTGTGATTCACAGTGAAGAAGCTGTGCATTACAGTGATTACAATGTTTTTAAAATAAATTAAACATATGAGTTAACATGTAAAGTTAATGCTATATGCTAGTTTACATCATATAGTTATAGTACTGATGTTACGTTTTGCAGGTCTTACTGAAAATAAAAACTAAACTTACCACTCAAAAGCATCCATTTCCGATCTCAAAACAATTGGTTGTTCCTCAAAATCTTTATCTTCGTCAGAAACAGGATCAAACATAAGGTTGGATGCATAATCTCTCCATGATAGACAGTATATAGTTGTGGCAAGGCGGGGCGTGGTTCAGCGAGGTCTGCAGCGGGAGAGAGAGCCGCGGGACGAGCGGTAAGTGAGTGGGTTGGACGCAGATTAATAACACCTGTCTCTTGTTCCAGTAATGAGCGCGGAGAGGGTATAAAACCTTGGTGGAACCAGAGACCAGGAAGAGAGAGAGACGGACGGTTGATGCCCGAACCACAGAGACTGAGACACTGGAAGCCGGAAGTGCCGACCCGGAAGTGATCGTTGTTATTTTGAGTTGAGAGAAACTATACACTACTGAGTGTGTTTTGACATTGAAAGAGAATAAATAAAACAGCATCAACCGTCCAGCCGACCCCCGTGTCCTCTTCCTTCCTCATACTATCGAACTTTGTTACACTGGTGCCGAAACCCGGGAAGGAAGTAGGACAGCGCCGCCGCCATGCAGACGCCCTCCGCCTCGCCATTTGCGGACATTATTACATCCCTCGCGGTCCTCCATCAGGACCAACACCAAGCCATGCTGGACCTTCGGGCAGACCAGGAGCGCCGCTTCGAGGCCATTGTCTGAGGCCAGCAAGAGTACCGTGAGAAGTTCCGGAGCTGGATCGACCGGGAGGTTCGCACCGAAGCCGCCGGGCTGGCCAGCGCACCGGTCCACGTGCCCCTGCACAAAATGGGGCCACAAGATGACCCGGAGGCCTTTATTGACCTCTTTCAGAAGGCCGCGGAGGCCTGCGGGTGGCCCCGGGCACAGTGGCCGGTGCGCCTGATACCACTGCTGACAGGGGAAGCCCAGGCGGCTGCACAACAGCTACCGGTGGCGAACCTCCTTGAGTACGATGACCTGAAGAAGGCCATCCTTCAGCGGGTCGGCCGCTCCCCGGAGCAACACCGGCAGGGGTTCCGCTCCCTGGAGTGGGGAGAGGCTGGCCGACCCTTCGCGATGGCCCAACAGCTCCGGGACTCCTGCCGCAGATGGCTCCTGGCCGGCGGAAGCGACGTGGACCACATCGTCGATCTGGTGGTACTGGAGCAGTTCATCGCTCGGCTCCCAAAGAAAACTGCCGAGTGGGTCCAGTGCCACCGGCCCACGTCGCTGGAGACGGCCATCCACCTGGCGGAGGACCACCTGGTGGCGTGCCCGGGGGTCGGCTCACCCCTTCTAACCTCTCGCTCTCTCTCTCCCCCCTCTGTATCTCCCTCTCATCCTATCCCTCTCCCTAGGTCCCGCCCTCCGGGCCCTCCTCGGATTCCCCCCAGAGGCCGGGGTGGGATGGGCCCTGGACCGTTCGGGAGTTCGCGGGCTCCGCCCAGGGGGGCGGGGCTGCTGGGGGTGGGGGGTTCCACGCCCTCCCCGCGCTCATTCTCCAACCCACTCCCCGCCGCAGGGGCGGCGGGTAGGCCTGGGCTGGCCTGCTGGCGGTGCGATGATCCGGATCATTTTGTGGACCGATGTCCGATGATGGACATCGGGACAATGATCCGGATCCCGGACGTCCAGCGGACCACCCCCGATCAAGCAGGAGAGTACCAAATTCCTGTAAGTATCAAGGGGGGTACATATCAGGCCTTGGTGGATTCAGGATGTAACCAAACCTCGATCCATCAAAGCCTGATGTAGCCTGGGGCATTGGATACAAGCCGCATGGTTAAGGTGCGGTGTGTGCACGGGGATGTGGTGGAATATCCGGTTGTCCCAGTCACGATACAGTTTCGGGGGCAAAAGCATAATATAGAGGTTGCGGTTAGTCCACACCTCCGGCATCCGCTAATTCTGGGGACGAATTGGCCCGCCTTTACGGCTTTATTGGGATCGTTGTGCACGGATGCCGCTTGGGAGAAAAAGGCGAGGAAGGGGGCGGTGCGAGTACAGCTTGGGGAGACTGAACCGGGACCCTCGGGGACAACTCCAGAGGAACCGAGCGGGATCGAGAGACTAATTCTCTCAGACCGCGATGACTTTCCTCTGGAGCAGTCACAGGATGAAACCCTTAAGAACGCTTTCCAGCAGGTCCGATCGATCGACGGACAGTCTCTCCAACCTGCCTTGCCTGTCTCCTATCCGTATTTTGCCATAATAAAGGATCGGTTGTATCGAGTGACCCAAGACACTCAGACAAAGTTAGATACAACCCAGTTGTTAGTACCAAAGAGCCGCCGGGAAATGCTTTTCCAGGCGGCTCACTCTAATCCGATGGCGGGCCACCTGGGACAGGCGGCCACGCTGAATCGCTTAATGACCCGATTTTTTTGGCCAGGCATTCATGACAATGTGCGCAGGTGGTGCGCGTCTTGTCCTGAATGTCAGTTGGTGAACCCACTGGCCGCCCCAAAAGCGCCATTGCGCCCCCTTCCATTAATGCAGGTCCCCTTCGAGAGAATTGCGATGGACCTCATCGGGCCATTAGAGCGATCCGCACGCGGACATCGTTTTGCGTTAGTTATCGTGGACTACGCAACACGATATCCGGAAGCAGTGGCTCTCCGCAACATCTCGGCGAAGAGTTAAGCGAATTGTACGGATTATTGGGCATTAAATCCATCCGAACAAGCGTCTATCACCCACAAACAGACGGCTTGGTCGAATGGTTTAATCGCACTCTTAAATCCATGATC
Organism: Pseudorasbora parva; assembly: GCF_024679245.1. Classification (NCBI taxonomy): domain Eukaryota; kingdom Metazoa; phylum Chordata; class Actinopteri; order Cypriniformes; family Gobionidae; genus Pseudorasbora; species Pseudorasbora parva. The sequence continues at coordinate 30,564,154 of NC_090181.1, read as the reverse complement.
CGTAAATTCGTACAGGAAGACGCCAAAAATTGGGATCGGTGGTTAGAACCCCTCTTATTTGCTGTGCGCGAGGTCCCGCAAGCCTCCACGGGGTTTTCCCCCTTCGAGCTTCTTTACGGACGGCAGCCCCGGGGGGTGCTGGACGTCCTACGAGAAACTTGGGAGGAGGGACCTTCTTTGGCCAAGAACGAAATTCAGTATGTGCTGGACTTGCGAACAAAACTCCACACCTTGGGGCGGCTATCGAGGAAGAATTTGTTGCAAGCCCAGGACCGCCAGAGCCGGTCATATAACAGGGGTACGAAGCTACGCAAATTCACACCGGGAGAGAAAGTGCTCGTTCTACTCCCTACGTCGAGCTCGAAATTAATGTCAAAGTGGCAGGGGCCGTTTGAGGTCGCACGACAGGTAGGAGAGCTCGATTATGAAGTGATTCGATCCGATAGGAACGGGGCACGTCAAATATACCACCTCAACCTGCTTAAAAAATGGAATGAGGTGGAATCAGTGTTGTTGGCAACGGTGATCGGGGGAGAGGATGATCTCGGGCCAGAGGCGAGCATTAAAGCACAATCAGTCGCGCTGGCCCCTGGGGGAGATCACCTCTCACCGTTCCAACTCACTGATTTATCAAAATTACAGGCGGAGTTCGCTGACGTGTTCTCGCCCCTACCGGGACGTACCGACTTGATTCAGCACCATATCGAGACCGAGCCGGGCGTGGTAGTTCGCAGCCGGCTGTATCGTTTGCCTTAACACAAGAAAAAGGTAGTTCAGGAAGAATTAGGCGCAATGCTCAACATGGGAGTAATCGAGGAGTCCAACAGTGACTGGGCGAGCCCGATAGTTTTGGTCCCCAAAACAGACGGCTCGGTCAGGTTCTGTGTGGACTACCGCAAGGTGAACGCTGTGTCAAAATTCGACGCATATCCAATGCCGCGGGTTGACGAGTTGCTTGATCGGTTGGGCACGGCTCGATTTTATTCAACACTGGACTTAACAAAGGGCTATTGGCAGATCCCCTTGTCACCATTGTCCAAAGAAAAGACAGCTTTCACCACGCCGTTTGGATTGCACCAATTTGTCACGCTTCCTTTCGGGTTGTTCGGGGCGCCCGCTACCTTTCAGCGCCTCATGGACAGGATTTTGCGTCCCCATGCCGCATATGCTGCTGCCTATCTGGATGATATCGTGATTTACAGTCACGATTGGCAGCGGCATATGCAGCATGTCAGGGCGGTCTTGAGGTCGCTGAGGGGAGCGGGGCTCACGGCCAACCCAAAGAAGTGTGCGATTGGGCGGGTGGAAGTAAGGTATCTGGGCTTCCACTTGGGTCATGGACAGGTGCGTCCCCAAATTGATAAGACCGCAGCAATTGCAACCTGTCCGAGACCCAAGACCAAAAAGGAGGTTAGGCAGTTCTTGGGGCTGGCGGGATATTATAGACGGTTCATACCAAATTATTTGGACCTCACCAGCCCTTTGACTGACCTGACTAGAAAGGGGCTACCAGATACGGTCCAGTGGACGGAGCCGTGTCAACAGGCTTTTACCCGAGTGAAGGCTGCTCTATGTGGCGGGCCGCTTTTACACTCCCCTGACTTTTCTCTCCCTTTCTTGTTGCAGACTGACGCGTCGGACAGGGGGCTGGGCGCAATCCTGGCCCAGGAGGTGGAGGGGGGAGAGCGGCCGGTGCTGTACAATAGCCGTAAGCTCTCCAAGGGGGAAGCTAAGTACAGCACCATAGAGAAGGAGTGTCTGGCCATCAGGTGGGCCGTTCTCACCCTCCGCTACTACCTCCTGGGGCGGGAGTTCACCCTCTGTTCGGACCACGCTCCTCTCCAATGGCTCCACCGCATGAAGGATACCAACGCGCGGATCACCCGTTGGTATCTAGCTCTTCAGCCGTTTAAATTCAAGGTGGTCCACAGACCGGGTGCTCAGATTGGTGTGGCCGATTTCCTCTCCAGAAATGGGGGGGGGGGGCTGCAGGCCGGACGGCTCCCCGGCCTGAGTCGGGCGGTGGGGGTATGTGGCAAGGGGGGCGTGGTTCAGCGAGGTCTGCAGCGGGAGAGAGAGCCGCGGGACGAGCGGTAAGTGAGTGGGTTGGACGCAGATTAATAACACCTGTCTCTTGTTCCAGTAATGAGCGCGGAGAGGGTATAAAACCTCGGTGGAACCAGAGACCAGGAAGAGAGAGAGACGGACGGTTAATGCCCGAACCACAGAGACTGAGACACCGGAAGCCGGAAGTGCCGACCCGGAAGTGATCGTTGTTATTTTGAGTTGAGAGAAACTATACACTACTGAGTGTGTTTTGACATTGAAAGAGAATAAATAAAACAGCATCAACCGTCCAGCCAACCCCCGTGTCCTCTTCCTTCCTCATACTATCGAACTTTGTTACAATAGTGTTTATGTCACTGAGCTGCACAGTGTAACAGCCAATCAGAACCGAACTCCACCTTAATATTGTGACAAGCGTCCCGGTATCTCATCAGCGTTGCCCTGGAAACGAAGGGCCAAACACCTGCACTTCCTTGTTACCGGCTGATCGGCCCCAGCTTCACCTTGTCAGCCGGCAGAATTATAAGCCCAGCAGATCTCGCCACAAGAGGAGTTCAACCTCCAGAAAGTCTGCAGCTAATCTCTCTCTCTCTCTCTCTCTCTCTCTCTCTCTCTCTCTCTCTCTCTCTCTCTCTCTCTCTCTCTCTCTCTCTCTCTCTCTCTCTCTCTCTCTCTCTCTCTCTCTCTCTACTCCTGTAGACAGCAGCGTGTGACCGGATAGCCGCCATGGAGCACGAGCACGGACACCCTGCACGAGGAACAAGGAAGAGAGCACCGACTGCACCAGCGCACTTCTACACCTGTTTGTCATCTGTTCACCCTTTGTGTGTAAATAAATCCACCCTCTGGTTATTTAACACAACAGTCCTTGTCGTGTGATTCTTCCCCCCGTGACAAGTGGTGGAGAATGCGGGCAATGTCATGGAAGAATCACCGACAGGCAACATCACCTTCTTTGATTGTTCTCATCCCTTTCTCTGGATTTTGATTTTTTTTTCTACTTCTTCTGGCACAGGTGTGCGCTCCTCCCTTTCTCAAACTATGGAAGAACTCCTAAAGGATCTCACAGATGTCAGCATCCGCCAACAACAGATAGTGGAACACCTGGCTACTTGGCAAGGACGTACCGAGCAGGAGCTCGCAGCTCTCCAGGCCGCCACCGCCCCACATGTTCCGCGACCAGATGCCCAGGCCCAAGCAACCAAGCTGCTCCCGAAAATGACCCCCCATGACGATGTGGAAGCATTCCTTCAGGTGTTCGAGACCACAGCAACCATGGAGGGCTGGCCGGAGGGTGACTGGGCATGGGCGCTGGCACCCCCACTGACTGGTGAAGCCCAGCAAACATACTTCGCTCTCCCCTCCACTACTGCTGCCCAGTACGCTGAAGTGAAGCGGGAAATTCTACCCCGGTTGGGGTTATCCTCTATCTGCACGGCTCAGCAGTTTCATGAGTGGGATTACAAACCTTGACTGGCCGCTCGTGCTCAAGCTGCCGAGCTCACGCGGCTCACGCATCACTGGTTGTTTGATGGATCCCCCTCGGCCGCCCAGGTAGCGGAGCGCCTGATCATTGACCGTCTCCTCCGGGCTCCCTCTACCTCTTCCCCACTCCCATCGACAGGCAGTCGGCATGAGGAATCCGACCACGATGCTTGAGCTTGTGCGGCCCAACAAGGGGATGGTGGGGAGAGCTACCATTTCACCGGAGGGTGGGCCAGGAGTGACGCATGCCGAAGGGCATCCTGCGACACCAAAGCAGGCCGGTGGTCCCCTCCCCATGGGATGAGCCCATGCTGATGGAGCTGCCAACTCCTCCTACTCGAACTTGGCTGGCAGGCTGCATCGTGCACCATGACCTTCCCGCTGGGGCCCCTCAAGCAGATGTAAAGGTCAACGGAAAACAGTTTCGGGCCATTCTGGATTCCGGCAGTACCATCAGCCTGGTCCAGTCTCACGTCCTTGCCTCTCGCACTGAATACAAGTCGCTCCTGCAGATCACCTGTGTACATGGAGACACTCAGCACATCCCAGCCCGCCGAGTGACCATTACCACCGCTCCAGGCTCCTGGACAGTGGAGGTAGGAGTAATGAAAGACCACCCGGTTCCGGTGTTGATCGGCCGAGACTGGCCCGGGTTTGACCGCCTCTCCCGTATTTTGTGGTTCAGAGGGGCCTGCTATACTGTGTCACGCAGCGGAAGGGGGAGGACAAATTACTGCTGGTGGTGCCTCGTACGAAGATGGAAACCATGCTGGAGTTGGCACACTCACACCCCATGGTGGGACACCTCGGGCCGGCCAACACGATCCAATGGATTCGGGACCATTTACACTGGCCGGGAATGGACACCGAGGTGAAACGGTTCTGCCAGGCCTGCCCCACCTGTCAAGTAACGTCGCCCAGGAAGCCTCCCCCCAGCCCGCTGATACGGGACGGCATCGGGATGGACCTTGTGGGGCCGTTGCCTAAGTCTGCCCGGGGACATGAACACATCATGGTGATCGTCAACTATGCCACCCAGTACCCAGGGGCGATCCCCCTGTGGAAGGCCAAAGCAAAAACCATCGCTCAGGAGCTCTTCCTGCTGTTTAGCCGAGTTGGCATTCCGAGTTGGCATCATTGAACCTGACCGATCAGGGAACCCCCTTTATGTCCCAGCTTATGGCTGACCTCTGCCAGCTGCTGAAGGTGAAGCAGTTAAGAACCACGGTCTACCACCCACAAGCAGATGGTCTGGTCGAACGTTTTAACCAGACTCTGAAGCAGATGCTGAGACGGGTCGTGGCCGAAGACAAGCATGACTGGGACCTCATGATCCCCTATGTCCTCTTTGGCATCCGCGAGGTTCCTCAAGCCTCCATGGGCTTCACCCCATTCGAGCTCCTCTTTGGTCGACAACCGCGCAGCCTCCTGGATGTGGCGAAGGAAGCCTGGGAGCAGCAACCGGCAGTTCATCGTTCGGTCATGCCATTAGTACGGGAACACCTGAGCAAAGCACGGCAGGCTCAACAGCGCCACTATAACAGGGTGACCCAGCCACGGGAATTCTATCCTGGAGATCGAGTCATGGTCCTAGTCCCCACAGCAGCATGCAAATTCCTTGCTACCTGGCAAGGGCCGTACACAGTGCTGGAGAAGATTGCAGACGGATGCCTCCGACACGGGACTGGGAGCCGTCCTGTCACAAATGCAAGAAGGGGAGGAGCATCCCATCCTGTATATATACATCCCAGCCGAGAGAAACTGCGCCGCTGTGGAAAAGGAAACTCTAGCCGTCAAGTGGGCAGTCCTGGAGCTGTGCTACTGTCTCCTAAGCCGTAAATTCACCCTGGTCACCGACCATGCACCCCTCCAGTGAAGTGTGACAAGTGTCCCGGTATCTCATCACCGTCGCCCTGGAAACAAAGGCAGAACACCTGCACTTCCTTGTTACCGGCTGATTGGCCCCAGCTGCAGCTTGTCAGCCGGCAGCATTATAAGCCCAGCAGATCTCACCACAAGAGGAGTTCAACCTCCAGAAAGCCTGCAGGTAATCTCTCTCTCTCTCTCTCTCTCTCTCTCTCTCTCTCTCTCTCTCTCTCTCTCTCTCTCTACTCCTGTAGACAGCAGCATGCGACCGGATAGCCACCATCGAGCACAAGCACGGACACCCTGCACAAGGAACAAGGAAGAGAGCACCGACTGCACCAGTGCACTTCTACACCTGTTTGTCATCTTTTCACCCTTTGTGTGTAAATAAATCCACCCTCCGGTTATTTAACACAACAGTCCTTGTCGTGTGATTCTTCATTCCGAGACAATATTCATGACCATTCCAAATAAGGCAAAACAGACCATTAAATCCTAGGGACAATTTCTGGGGTTTTAATTTGACATGTAAACTCGTATCTGGACAATTTTAACCCTTAAATAAGTCACATGTAGATTTCAGAGAACAATTTCAAATATTGTTTCAACTCATTCTAGGGCACCTTTAAAATGCTTCTGTTTTAGGTGTCATTTTACTTTGTGCTCAATTACTGTAAACTGTGTTGTAGACTTTTTTGGATATATGCCTAGTTATAAACTCTCTACTCCATCATTTGATGCATCACTGCTTGATTACTAGAAAATATGTACAATGCAGTGAAAAATCAAGTTAGGGTCGCTTCTGCCTCTCCATGAGATGACATCACAGCTGAAGCAACTGCATGAGGGCAAATGACGTTCATATCAGAAACTGGAGTCCAAATTGCATTGACAATTTTGTTTGCTATCTTGTAAAATCATTCTCCAGGGCAGAAATGTTCCACTACTTTTAAAAGCTTTATAGAAGTAACAGCTTTGGTTTGGAAAAAGGGTTTCATTTTTAATAATGAGTCTGAAAATATGATCCGAGATTGATGTTATTGGCAACAGAGCATAGCCGCACTGTGAGTAATCTTGTTAATTCTGCTAGATTAAGTTATAGAATAATGAGCAAATCAGATCTTTATCACTGAAGAGGTCCATCACAACTATAGGCTAATAAGAACTTTAGGAGTGGAGAAATGTTCCAGAAGAGCAGTGAAATAGCTCTTTCACAACTACATTTTTTTATATTGCGCCTTTAATCGCATACAGCCAGGTCTCATTATACATTTCTCAAACCAGATCGCATTAGCTCATTAGCAAAGCTCATCTGCTTGGGAAAACAGCTTGTCACATATTGAAGAAATCAAAGTCTATGCTTTCTGCAAGGTTACAAGACAAGAAGAGCATTAGGATTTGCAATGCCTCGCTTATTTGAATAGTACAATCATTTGCTTCAGCTAAATTTGCATTCAGAAAATTAAAGTGAAGTTAATGGAGACTCTGAAGGCAGTGTACAAAATAATGACTTCACTTACCGCTTATAATTCTCTTCCACGATTTGTAGTGATTGAAAGTGCAGCATTAATATAATGTGTCTGCTTGGCAAATGTCCAAACATCATGATTGAATCAAAGATGTACTGTATGCAAGGAGCTCTGATTTACAAAAAGATGTCAAAAAGCAATGCAACAATAAGATTAGTAATAGATTAGGTTAGATCTAGTGGTAGATTTGCAATAACCAAATGGTTTATTACTTCAAAATACATAATTTGTTATAAAATGTATGCATAGTATGCAAATCCAATAGAATACCTTGAATGATTTGTTCTTTGATTTTGTTGCATTTAACACTATATACTTGAAACTTCATACTCCACTGAATTAGTTTGCATAAAATATGTGCATTCATAATAAGCCACAACTCTTAATGTACAGCTATGATTCAACTCTGATGCAGTTTGGAGGTTCATCAAGCAGAGGCACTATATTAAAGGGAGAGTTCAACCAAACATGAACATTCTGCAATCATCCATTACTTACTTTCTTTAAGAACATAAAATGTTTTTTTGTTTTTTTTTAAATATGTTGGGCTGCATGTAAAATTAGATGCAGTTGACTTTCATTTTAGGAACAAAGAAACAGATTTTTCTAAACATTGTTTCACATTGTTTTTCAATTATCTTATGTAATTTGTGGGTGAACTATCTCTTTTAAGCAATAAGAAGCCCTGAGATTTGCAAATTGCTGTGGGAGTCTCTTTACTAATGGGTGATTTTACTGGTGTGAAATACAATGAAGGAAGCCACAGCTGCTAATTATCAGAGATACAGTAAACAATGTTTAAAGTATATACAGGTCCTTCTCAAAAAATTAGCATATTGTGATAAAGTTCATTATTTTCCATAATGTAATGATAAAAATTAAACTTTCATATATTTTAGATTCATTGCACACCAACTGAAATATTTCAGGTCTTTTATTGTTTTAATACTGATGATTTTGGCATATAGCCCATGAAATGGCCCCAAATTCCAATCTAAAAAAAAAATAGCATATTTCATCCGACCAATAAAAGAAAAGTGTTTTTAATACAAAAAAGTCAACCTTCAAATAATTATGTTCAGTTAAGCACTCAATACTTGTTCGGGAATCTTAATTGCAGAAATAACTGCTTCAATGCGGCGTGGCATGGAGGCGATCAGCCTGTGGCACTGCTGAGGTGTTATGGAGGCCCAGGATGCTTCGATAGCGCCCTTAAGCTCATCCAGAGTGTTGGGTCTTGCGTCTCTCAACTTTCTCTTCACAATATCCCACAGATTCTCTATGGGGTTCAGGTCAGGAGAGTTGGCAGGCCAATTGAGCACAGTAATACCATGGTCAGTAAACCATTTACCAGTGGTTTTGGCACTATGAGCAGGTGCCAGGTCGTGCTGAAAAACCAAGTCTTCATCTCCATAAAGCTTTTCAGCAGATGGAAGCATGAAGTGCTCCAAAATCTCCTGATAGCTAGCTGCATTGACCCTGCCCTTGATAAAACACAGTGGACCAATACCAGCAGCTGACATGGCATCCCAGACCATCACTGACTGTGGGTACTTGACACTCGACTTCAGGCATTTTGGCATTTCCTTCTCCCCAGTCTTCCTCGAGACTCTGGCGACTTGATTTCCGAATGACATGCACAATTTGCTTTCATCCGAAAAAAATACTTTGGACCACTGAGCAACAGTCCAGTGCTGCTTCTCTGTAGCCCAAAAGTGGCTTGACCTGGGGAATGCGGCACCTGTAGCCCATTTCCTGCACACGTCTGTGCACGGTGGCTCTGGATGTTTCTACTCCAGACTCAGTCCACTGCTTCCGCAGGTCCCCCAAGGTCTGGAATCAGTCCTTCTCCACAATCTTCCTCAGGGTCCGGTCACCTCTTCTCGTTGTGCAGCGTTTTTTGCCACACTTTTTCCTTCCCACAGACTTCCCACTGAGGTGCCTTGATACAGCACTCTGGAAACAGCCTATTCGTACAGAAATTTCTTTCTGTGTCTTACCCTCTCGCCTGAGGGTGTCAATGATGGCCTTCTGGACAGCAGTCAGGTCGGCAGTCTTACCCATGATTGCGGTTTTGAGTAATGAACCAGGCTGGGAGTTTTAAAAGCCTCAGGAATCTTTTGCAGGTGTTTAGAGTTAATTAATTGATTCAGATGATTAAGTTAATAGCTCGTTTAGAGAACCTTTTCAAGATATGCTAATTTTCTGAGATAGGAATTTTGGGTTTTCATGAGCTGTATGCCATAATCATCAGTATTAAAACAATAAAAGACCGGAAATATTTCAGCTGGTGTGCAATGAATCTAAATTTATACATTATGGAAAATAATGAACTTTATCACAATATGCTATTTTTTTTAGAAGGACCTGTATATATATTGTAATGGTAATTCTAAAAGAGCTTTAGAAAGCAAACAATGCAGTACAGCAAAGCAATACAATAGGCAATAGGCTTTCTATAAAACTTGGCTGCCTATACAGTAGAAAGGCAACAACAACAAAAAAATAGGTTAAATCAGTGCTACCTGACTAGAAAAAACTTTTGCCAAATAGGTATGTAAACTTCAATACCCGTAATGCATTGGGCATGTTGCAGTCCAAGGTCACTCCCACCAGTCTGCTATGGATATGCTTGACCAGGGTCAAATACAGCCTTGCTTTAGTAGGAAAACTTCTTAGCAAACTTTTTGTCATTGTGTCCACTTGTGTTATTCCCGGGTGAAGAAATTCAAAGAGTAAACGTTTAATGGGAGTGAGTTACTGTTACGTCACAGACGATGGAAATGGTGTGAGGACTCAAGTGCAGGAGAAAAATGATAATTTATTGTCAAAATAAAACAAATACAAAACAAAACACCCACGAGGGGGCTGAAACACATAATAGAACATAAAACAAAAACTCAAACATACCAAATAGAAATCACAGGAGGAAGGGGAGACGCAAACATGAGACAAGGATCCAACACAGACTGACAAACACAAGGAGCTTATAAGGGGAAGAAATCAAGAGGGAACAGGTGGGAGAAATCAACACTAATCAGATAACAAGGGGGAGGGATCAGACAATGACAGAAGCACAAAGGCCATACTGACAAATCCCACATGTGCACACAAGACAGGACAGGCATGTGACATTACCCCCTCCTTAAGGAGCGGCTACCAGACGCTCCACTAGGGACGGGCGGGACAGACCAGGGGGGCACGGGAGGGACTGACCAGGGGGGCACGGGAGGGACTGACCAGGGGGGCACGGGAGGGACTGACCAGGGGGGCACGGGAGGGACTGACCAGGGGGGCACGGGAGGGACTGACCAGGGCGGGATGGGCGGGACAGACCAGGGCGGGACAGACCAGGACGGGACCGGAGGAACAGGGAAAACAGAGAAGGAAGGAACAAACAAGGGAAGGGTCAACAAGGAGGGAATAGGGAAAACAAAATTTTCAGGAGGCCATGGTGGCCCACAAAGTTCAGGCACCCAGGGCGGCATGGTCAGAGCAGGGTGCTGGTTTTGCGCGGGCAGGCCAGTGCGCCGGGGCGGCGCACGGAGAGCAGGACGGCTCAGGGGCGCACGGAGAGCAGGACGCCTCAGCGGCGCACGGAGAGCAGGACGCCTCAGCGGCGCACGGAGAGCAGGACGCCTCAGCGGCGCACGGAGAGCAGGACGCCTCAGGGGCGCACGGAGAGCAGGACGCCTCAGGGGCGCACGGAGAGCAGGACGCCTCAGGGGCGCACGGAGAGCAGGACGCCTCAGGGGCGCACGGAGAGCAGGACGCCTCAGGGGCGCACGGAGAGCAGGACGCCTCAGGGGCGCACGGAGAGCAGGACGCCTCAGGGGCGCACGGACAGCAGGACGCCTCAGGGGCGCACGGACAGCAGGACGCCTCAGGGGCGCGGGCAGAGCTGGGCGCCTCAGCGGCGCGGGCAGAGCAGGGCGCCAGGGAGGCGCGAGCAGAGCAGGACGCCTGGGAGGCACGGTGAGAGCCGGACGCCTGGGAGGCGCGGTGAGGGCCGGACGCCTGGGAGGCGCGGTGAGAGCCGGACGCCTGGGAGGCGCGGTGAGAGCAGGGCGCCTGGGAGGCACGGTGAGAGCAGGGCGCCTGGGAGGCACGGTGAGAGCCGGACGCCTGGGAGGCGCGGTGAGAGCAGGGCACCTGGGAGGCATCTCCTGCCCAGCGGCGTTCACCGGAACAGAGTCCACCGGCATAGGGACAACCGGAACTGGGACCACCGGAACACGATCCACCGGCACAGGGACCACCGGAACACGATCCACCGGCACAGGGACCACCGGAACACGATCCACCGGCACAGGGACCACCGGAACACGATCCACCGGCACAGGGACCACCGGAACACGATCCACCGGCACAGGCACGGAGGGAGACTTCCTTCTCCTCCTCCGTTTCAGGACCACTGGAACACGATCCGCCGGTACTGGGACCACCGGAATACGATCCTCCGGAATCGGGACCACCGGAACACGATCCGCCGATACTGGGACCACCGGAATCCGATCCACCAGCACAGGGACCACCGGAACATGATCCACCGGCATAGGGACCACCGGAACACGATCCGCCGGTACTGGGACCACCAGAATACGATCTGCCAGCAAAGAGACCACCGGAATACGATCCACCGGTACTGGGACCCCTGGAATCGGGACCACCGGAGCAGGCACGGAGGGGGCTTTTCTCCACCTCCTCCGTTTCGGGACCACCGGAGCAGGGACCACCGGAACACGATCTGCCGGTACTGGGACCACCGGAATACGATCCGCTGGCATTGGGACCACCGGAATACGATCCACCGGCAAAGGGACCATCGGAGCACGATCCACCGAAACACACACCATGGAAGGACTGGGGCCCAGGCAGTAGACGAACTCCCAGAACCCCAGATTCCCCATCCTGTCCATCACCCCTGGAGAGAGGGGCATGTCGAGGCAGAGGTTAAAAGTCTCCTTCCACTCTGCCTCGTTGAGCCCAAGATGTTCCACCTCCTTGAGGAACAGTCCTGCAAACTCTTGTACATCCGACCCCTGTTGCCGTATGTACTTCGAGTTGAGGTGTCGCATCACCCGCAGTCTCTTCCCGAACTCCATCAAGGGAGAAAAAAAAAAGAAAACAAATAACAAAGAACAAGTCCTGCTGAGTCCTCAGATGGTTGGATCCTTATGTTACGTCACAGACGATGGAAATGGTGTGAGGACTCAAGTGCAGGAGAAAAATGATAATTTATTGTCAAAATAAAACAAATACAAAACAAAACACCCACGAGGGGGCTGAAACACATAATAGAACATAAAACAAAAACTCAAACATACCAAATAGAAATCACAGGAGGAAGGGGAGACGCAAACATGAGACAAGGATCCAACACAGACTGACAAACACAAGGAGCTTATAAGGGGAAGAAATCAAGAGGGAACAGGTGGGAGAAATCAACACTAATCAGATAACAAGGGGGAGGGATCAGACAATGACAGAAGCACAAAGGCCATACTGACAAAACCCACATGTGCACACAAGACAGGACAGGCATGTGACAGTTCCTTTCTGTTTCCATTAAAGTATCCAGAGTGTAGGCAGTGGCTAAAGACTGCAAAAAATTGCAAATACGGAGAGAACAAAATCTAAAAAACCTTAATGTTCTTCAACATTTCAAACTGGATGACCACAAACACAGAGTTTTGTGGGTAAAAACTGAAAGACTGCCATTTGCATTTAATTTAAAAAAAGGCCTGATGGTGTTTGTGGGGTGCACTGTAACGTGTTCATGCTTCATTTTTAAAAAAAATAGCATTATTTTTCATATGTTTTACCTTTATTCTACACTGCTTTGTCTTTCCTTGTATAAATGGTCTGATGGTTTCCGGGTTCTATGAAGCTAGTCCCTCTGAAATACCCAATGGACTCTGATTGATTAGCTGGTTCACGTTTTTGTTGATTGGCAAGTTATCACGAGCTGTAGGGGGGGCGCTGCCATTACTTGTTTTCAACACTGACAGGGAGTCAGAGCCTTTTGGATTTTCGAGACAAGATCATCCACTTCACCTGATATATTTTATGTGACATTACGTGAGAAAAAAAGTGTCAAGTTGATCTGTAAAATAATCATGGGCTGTGGGCATCTGAGCCGCTTTTATGTTTGTTACAACACTGACGAAGCCTGCTGGATTTACAACACAAGATCATCCACTTCTCCTGATATAAGGTGAATTTAAGGTGATTGGGACACTTTTTGGCATTGAGATGACTTGGGAAATGTGTCACAATCACCCTGAATTCACCTTACGTGACATTACATGAGGGAACAGAGTAGAAAATGATTGTGTTAGTTGATCTGTAAAGTTATCAAGGGCTGTTGGGGTCCGGCCGCCGTTATATGTTTAAACACTGACGAAGATGGCGCCTGCTGGATTTACAACCTAAGATCATCCACGTCTCCTGAATGATAAGTGACATTTTTCTGATTGTGTAATGTAATTTGAAGTGTATGAAACCTAAAATAAACATTAAAAGACACTGAGCTCAAGTCAGTCTCTCACTCACTCAGTCTCTGGCTCAGTGCCAGTCAACGCACAGACCTCACAGACCTCCGCTAGAGCCTCACTCGTGCTAATCAATGCGTTCTAAGGCGCTATTGACATCTGTCAAGAGAGTGTTTCTAATTGAGCGTGGAGAGACCCTGTCTCAATCAGACAGCATAACCAATTCACAGAGTCAACCAGGGTTTGATTAAGCATTGCAGCCCTTATTTGCTTGTTTTACAGTCGGAGCCTTCGCAAACATGCACAGTTATTGATGTTTGTATGCACTGTTGGCGTGTCAGTCTTGGTTTCTCACAATGCCATTGAGGAATGAGGAAACAAGGCTTGACTGATTTCATGACAGGCACCGGTTCTCGTTCACTAATAATTCTGTATAAAATTGATTCTAATGTAGATGAATTTGTATTATTTCAAATGGGAGAGCTGTGTGCTGTCAGTATTAGCATTACACACCTCCAAACCACCTCTTTTAAAGGGTTGCTAACACATTGTCACTCATTTAGTAACATTTTCATGCTAGTTTAACATTTGCCAAAAGTGTCCCTCAGTCAAAAGCTATACAGTGCCCTCCACTAATATTGGCACTCTCATTAGCAATATGAGCAAAGGCAGCTGTGAAAATAAGTCTGCATTGTTTACCCTTTTGATCTATTATAAAAAAATTAATTAAAAAAAAACATACACGTTTTTCTCTACTTCACATTGGCCACAATAATTGTCACTCAATTATTGCAACATACTTTTCACAAGATAACATCTCTAAGTTTTCTCATATAATGCCTGAGGAGTTTGAAGAACAACTGACAAGAGATCAGAGACTATTCCTTCATACAGAATCTCTCCAGATCCTTCAAATTCTCTGTGTTGGTGTTTTTTCTCTTCAGATCACTCCACTCATTTTCTATAGGGTTTAGGTCAGGAGACTGGGACGGCCATGGCAGAAGCTTTAAAGTGTGCTCATTGACACATTTTTGTGTTGATTTTGATGGGTTTTTTTTTATCATTGTCCTGATGGAAGATCCAACCATGGCCCAGTATAAGATTTATAGCAGAATCGGTCAGGTTTTATCTGTTGGTATTTTCTAAAATCCATGATGCCATGTATCTGAACAAGATGCTCCAGGACCTCCAGCAGACCTGTCTGGTGACTGAATAGAGTTTTCTTTTACATTATATATTTTACATTTTATTTTACATCAAGTGGATGACTGGGTACTTGTGTATCATTTACTTGGGGAACATGTCCCCAGGAAGCAGAAAAGCCAGCATGCATTTATGCTTTGGTCAATGTTCTGCTGGGAAACATTGAGTCCTGCCATCCATGTGGAAGTTACTTTGACACGGCTACCACCTACCTTAGCATAGTTGCAGACCATGCACATCTCAATCCAATCGAGCATCTGTGGGATGTGCTGAGCAACCAAGTCAGATCCATGGAGGCCCCACTTCGCAACATACAGGACTTAAAGGATCTACTGCTAACATATTGGTGCCAGATACCACAGCACACCTTAAGGGGTCAAGTGGATTCAATGCCTCAATGGGTCAGGGCTGTTTTTGGCAGCAAAATGGTGTCCAATACAATATTAGGTCATAATCTTATGCCTGTTTGGTGCATATTAATATTTATTATTATTGTAAAACGTTAGGCATATATAATTTTTGTTACTCTAAAGTAGAAATGTATTTATTCATTTTCTAATAAAACATATATTCCTGTTTTTCTTTTATGAAAAAAATAATACTTCCATTCATCAAGGATTCTATTTCATATGCTGTTCTTTTAAACTCAAGGTCACACAAAACAAACAAACATGCAAGCCACCAGGAATTCAGACAGAACTCACCCATATATGTAATATTTCAATACACTGTAATCATATTCATTGAACAACACAGTAATTTTTCTGTGTTGATGTTGATGTGATCATAATGCCCCTTAACCCTTGTGTGAAATTGAAATAGAAAACATGCAAAGTAGATGTTGTTTCCTCTCAACGCTACTGAACTCATCACAAACAAGTAATTTCAGGGTTTGCCAAAGATGGGAGGTTGATCTGATCATTTGTTTTGTGCTTGTCTTTTTTCTCTCTTTGTGAATGTGTTAACACAGTACAAGGTGACTTCCACTGCGACATTGTCAAACATGCAGATATTTATACTGTTTTGCAATAGAAATGACAAACAGAGTGTGCTTTGTTTTGTGTGGGCACATCTTGAAACCACAACGAGAGGAAGACTAATTTATGCAGACTGATACACATAAGGTGTCCTATTGGTCACAAACAAGGTTAAAGTAAATACTTACTTTTTTATATATAAGTAGCAGTAAGTATAATCTTGCACAGATATAGCAGAGCAAGATATTATTCAATGGACTGCATGTTAATTTTTAAGATTTCCTTTGAGTGGGATGTATTTGACCTTTAATGTATGTGTTAAACAAAAGGTTTGCATGTGAGGAGTTTTGTTTTGTTTTTTCATTAGGTTTTATGGTAACGCTTTAGATTACGGCCCGGAAAGTACTGTATAATTAAAGTGAATTTACAGCATAACTTTCTGTAATTATAGTATAACTATAAAGTAAGTATATGGGAACAATATGTAATATTGGGGGAATAAAGGGGTAACTATCAGGAAAATTTACAAATTATTTATACTGTAAGTATTTTTTAATTAAGGGGTAATTATACTGTAAGTATTTTTAATTAAGGGGTAATTATACTGTAAGTATTTTTAATTAATGGGTAATTATACTGTAAGTATTTTTTAATTAAGGGGTAATTATACTGTAAGTATTTTTTTTAATTAAGGGGTAATTATACTGTAAGTATTTTTTAATTAATGGGTAATTATACTGTAAGTATTTTTTAATTAAGGGGTAATTATACTGTAAGTATTTTTTAATTAATGGGTAATTATACTGTAAGTATTTTTTAATTAAGGGGTAATTATACTGTAAGTATTTTTTTTAATTAAGGGGTAATTATACTGTATTCTTTAATTAAGGGGTAATTATACTGTAAGTATTTTTTAATTAATGGGTAATTATACTGTAAGTATTTTTTAATTAATGGGTAATTATACTGTAAGTATTTTTTAATTAATGGGTAATTATACTGTAAGTATTTTTTAATTAAGGGGTAATTATACTGTAAGTATTTTTTAATTAAGGGGTAATTATACTGTAAGTATTTTTTAATTAAGGGGTATTTATACTGTAAGTATTTTTTAATTAAGGGGTAATTATACTGTAAGTATTTTTTAATTAAGGGGTAATTATCCGTGTAGTTATGGGGTAAGTATGGATGTGCGGGCTGTAAATTAAAGTGGCTCTGGTTCTCCTCTTGTTTCATGTAATTGCAGGGTAAGTACAATAAAAACACATACTAAATCTGAAATCCCTCAGAAACCTTTATTTAAAAAATGAAAAATAAAAACTTAAAAAAATAAAAATAAAAGATTTAGAGCACATTCATTTCTCTTGCTTGGCTTCATCCTCCTCTTGTTCCTCTTCTTTTTCTTCCTTGCCACAGATGAATCTTAAGAAGGATCCCACATGTCTCTAGCTAGTATTCTGTAACTGTTACACTGAAAATACAGTGCGTGCAGAAATATCCTCACCGTTTACTCGTCTTTTACCCTCATGTAATCCGAGATGTATACGACTTTATTTCCTCAGATGAACACAGATAAATAAATAATCTCTGCTAATTAAAACTCATTTGGGTTTCTAAGAGTTAAGGCATCAAACAGCAAATACAGCAATAACTAGAGTAATCCATACGATCCCAATGGATGAATCAATGTCTTCTGAAGTTAAATGATGAGTGTTTGTAAGAAAAATAACAATAAATCGCATCCGACCAGCAGTTATGTGCGTGTGCATGCGAGGGTTGATTTTACGCTTGACGTAACTTGAAGGGTCAAGCGTGACGTGCGCGCTATAAAACTGGTCATGTGGATGTCTGATGATGTCGTTTTTTTTTTTTAATGCTCACAAGTTAAACAGTATACAAACAATAATATAATATATGATGATAGCAATTAGAAACAAACAAGAATAAAATACAAGAAATGTCCGTTCTCACGTGTGTTTCAGATGAAACGTGCATGAGAACGTCATGAAAGCTTGCCTGTTACCAGCGCGTGCATGAGACGCTTCAAGCTTTCATGACGTTCTCGTGCACGTTTCATCTGAAACACACGCGAGAACGAACATATCTTGTATTTTATTCTTGTTTGTTTCTAATTGCTATTATATTATTTTGTTATATATTATGTTATTGTTTGTATACTGTTGTGAGCATAAAAAAACGACAGCATCAGACATCCACATGACCAGAGTTTTTCGGCGCGCGCACGTCACGCTTGACCCTTCAAGTTACGTCAAGCGTGAAATCAACCCTAGCATGCACACGCAGATAACTGCTGGTCGGATGCGATTTATTGTTATTTTTCTTACAAACACTTATCCATTGGGATCGTATGGATTACTGTAGTTATTGCTGTATGTGCTGTTTGATGCCTTAACTCTTAGAAACCCAAATGAGTTTTAATTAGCAGAGATTATTTATTTATCTATGTTCATCTGTTCATCAAATAAAGTCGTTGGCTGTTACATCTCGGATGGCATGAGGGTAAAAGACGAGTAAACGGTGAGGATATTTCTGCGAGCACTGTATTTTCAGTGTAACAGTTACAAAAATACTAGCTAGACATGTGGGATCCTTCTTAAGATTCATCTGTGACAAGGAAGAAAAAGAAGAGGAACAAGAGGAGGATGAAGCCAAGCAAGAGAAATGAATGTGCTCTAAATTTATTTTTCATTTTTTTAAATAAAGGTTTCTGAGTGATATCAGATTGTATTTGTGTTTTTATTGTACTTACCCCATAACTACACGAAACAAGAGGAGAACAAGAGCCACTTTAATTTACAGCCCGCACATTCATACATACCCCGTAATTACACGGATAATTACCCCTTAATTAAAAAATACTTACAGTATTATTACCCCTTAATTAAAAAATACTTACAGTATTATTACCCCTTAATTAAAAAATACTTACAGTATAATTACCCCTTAATTAAAAAAATACTTACAGTATTATTACCCCTTAATTAAAAAATACTTACAGTATAATTACCCCTTAATTAAAAAATACTTACAGTATAATTACCCCTTAATTAAAGAATACTTACAGTATAATTACCCCTTAATTAAAAAATACTTACAGTATAATTACCCCTTAATTAAAGAATACTTACAGTATAATTACCCCTTAATTAAAAAATACTTACAGTATAATTACCCCTTAATTAAAAAATACTTACAGCATAAATAATTTGTAAATTTTCCTGATAGTTACCCCTTTATTCCCCCAATATTACATATTGTTCCCATATACTTACTTTATAGTTACACTATAATTACAGAAAGTTATGCTGTAAATTCACTTTAATTATGCAGTACTTTCCGGGCCGTAATCTAAAGTGTTACCGGTTTTATTTTTGTTGCTGGAAAGTAATTGCATCACTTGTTATGGATGTAATGTGTTACCTTAGCGTTACTTTTTCTCAGCTGAGCTGGGCTTGCTTTTTTGTTTTATAAATAACAAAAGATTCTACTTTGCCAAATGTAAAGGCTCTTGCACACCAACTGTGAAATGAATAAGCCTCTGCTGAAGGAAATGCAAAGTCATGCCTGTACATTAGAGGGCGCAGCCCAAACAAACTTTTCATCTGTGCTGCCAGGGCCGTACCCAGGATTTTCTAAATACCGAGGTCCAAATATGAATTTTGGAGGTTTTGAAAAAAAAAAAAAACATTTCCCTCCTTTACATATGCATTTTAAGACATAAGAAAATCAAAGAATCAGCTAACTGTAGCTTTAAAACCATGTCAGTGTGCAGTATAAATTATTTTAAGAAGACAACATCTGGCCAAATGTTGCAAAAAAATTAGACTCCAAATTAGAAAATCTGAAAATCTGTTTTATTGTTAAATTGAGCCAAAGACGACATATGTGTGTCTTTGAAAACCTAGCTAAAGTAAATTTTTGTGATTTACATTATGTAAAGAACATTATTTGAACATATAACCTTGATATATTTAATGTTGAATGAGTAAGATCATGTCAAAGATAGAAATCAATGTGAAAATATAACCAATGAGTGAAATCAAAATTTGATGCTCCTGATCTCAATATTAGATTATGAGACTTTAGCCTGGATTTCACAGACAAGAATCACATTATGTGTAGCAATTAGGAAAATATATAGGCTAATGCTTTTTCTATTCTAAGCACAGTGGGCTACCTGCTCTTTCTGTCTCATCGCCATCATCTTCTCTCTTTCTTTTTTCCCTTCTCCTTCTCTTGTCCTGTATCTTTTCTCTTTACAAAGCTGAGCTTTGTTTGAAGCAGTCTTTTCATTTTGGTCTGTATCGTTATTAGTTTGCATCCCTGATTATTAAGCGCTCTTGCGGTGTTGTGATGTCGAACATCAGTCGTTGTTCGAAGCGCCGGTTGGTGGTTGTGGCATTTGTCCCGCCTCTCCTCCACTGTGATTGGACATTGATGTTCACCCAGAGTTTAACTGTGGACGCTCAACGCGTAAAAATGGACAAAACCTGCCAGCTGTTGACGCTATTGAAAAGTGCGGCGCATCCATTGGAAACAATTGAAAACATACGCCGGGGGAAGCGAGAACACATGTTTGTACACGACGCCTTAATAGGCTATTATTTGCAACTTCTATTATGTACACCTCAGAGAATTACCGAGGTCCGGACCTCGGGGACCTCAATGGTGGGTACGGCCCTGTGTGCTGCCATCCAGGATTGTAGAAGAATAAGATGCAGGAGAAGAAAGTTCAACACTGGCCCTGTCCCAAATGGCACCTTAAACCGCCACGGTCTTCCCTTGAGTCCGCACTATCACAACGTAATGACGCTTTGACTGCTGGGAAGAAGTCCGCTGTGTAGAAGTGTGCATCGAGGGTCCAGTGACCTGAAAGGGGGCACTCACTAGCACCCATCTGAGACCTAAAATGACAAATGGGACACCCTGCGGTCTTGTTGACATAACGCACACAGCGGCCATTGTAAGTCCACAAGACCAAAAGTGCACATGAAGTGTGCCATTTGGGACAGGGCCATTCTTACTAAATGAAGTGCAAATATAATGCTTATGTAAAGTCATTTTTCTTTATTAGTTTGGTTGAATTAGATCATTGAAGGACTGCAGCAAAGACATGGTTACTAAAGAGATTAAGCATGTTTGTGTTATTTAACATTTAACTATTGCACGTTTGTGTAATATTTTGCACGGTTTGCATTTCACTGTTTTTATTCATTTTGAGAAATGCTAAATTATGTTTGTGTAAATGCATGTAAATTTAGTCTAGAACTACAACCACCTAGCCTGACATCATCATACTCAATTCTAGTCAGAATATGAGTCTGATACTGCTCCCTTGAACTGTAATTATGGGGCGTATTTTAAAAGAACCACAAAAGACCTCAATCGGATAGACCTACAACCAATCAGAGTGAGGCATAACGTTAGCTGTCATAAGTTAACAGAACTCAACTGCAGTGTTGCCAACTCTGCGGTTTTGCTGCGGACTGTTTTCTGTATGCACGGGTTGAAGTGACCTTAATTATGTGATATATAGACCCAGGAATGCGAATTTTAGTAGGCAACCTTGCCAAAATAACACACATTTTACCCCCCAAATGCCCTTTTTCTCAGGGAACTGTACGTTACTGTTGATCATCTGTCCATCATCGTCTAAAGCCCGCCCTGACAATTTCATTGGTCCGAACAGTTTCTGTTCGGGCATAATTACTCCTCTATGGATCGAGTCCAGACCGAACTGCCTGAGCTCAAATGTTGCGGGCGGGGCTGAGTTCGGCTGGCATCAAAGCTAACAACAACCATCATGTTTACACAGCACACACAATGCTCTACACTTACTCCTGATTTATTTCAACATGGGCACACAAGAGGTGTCAGTCAAAAAATGGGAAACAATTTGCATTAATTATTTGAAAGCAACTCAAGGTATTTTTGCAAAATAGCAAGGTATTTTGTTGTAAATTTCAAAGTAATGCATTACTAGTTATTTGAAAAAAGTAATCTGGTTACGTGTTTATGCGTTCACTCCAGATTTTTAATCAGTTCATCAAAATAATTCATCTTCTCATTCATTCAGCTCAGATTACATAATTATGCCAATATGTGGCGAATTAATTGCAAATGAACGTCCTTTGTTTGAGTCCTTTACAAACAAAACACTGTTAGTCTGATTCAAGAACAAAATAACAGTGTATCTGTTAATCAAGTCAAGTCACCTTTATTTATAGTGCTTTTTACAATACAGATTGCTTCAAAGAAGCTTTACAGTGATAACAGGAAAATAATGCAACAAAATTGTATTCGGCTGTACAGACACTCTGGAGACACTCTGGAGAATTCACATACATATTGAATTACTGTTACATGTCAATAAATCATTAGTCTGGTATGGAAGCTTGTTTCTGCCATGGAATAAAACATAAAAAAAGGTAAGAAAACCTCACCATTTCTTAGAACAAAAAGTTAAAATTTTAAGTTTATATAATAAAAAGCTGCAAAAACCTTTCTTTTTTTTTATTCTGTGGCGGAAACTTCAATCTTAACTAACTATTTTTGTGGGAATAGTATTTTGAAACACACCATGCATTATAAAATAAGTACTTTACCAATAAAAAAGAAACTTTTTAATGACTAGCACTGTATTATTGAAATTTGTCATAGTAAAAGACTATGAAGTGAAACCATCTGTTAAGCTGAACAACTTTCATAAAATCTATAGTTTTATTAATTTTCTTGACATGCATCAAATGATATTGATGAGGTGTCCAGGATGCTGTGGTTTTAGTTCCTTTCAGTGGTTTAGCTCAACAGAGACAGAATCAAAGGAAGCTCGAAGCAATTGAATATTGTCAAGCATACAGTAAATGGCCTGTAAGGAATTCCTCATGCGGTATAAGATCGAAGACCATATTGTTATCTGGAAAATATTGTAATCACTCCTATAGTAAATGAATGCAAACGAAAGCAGTGAATTGTAACGTTTACTTTTGAAATGAACTTTAACCATTATGTGTTAATGGTAAGAGGACTAAATTGCATGATAGTTCGTGTGGCTGATTGGCTCATGATTTAAAATTGGCAACACATTTCAATAAATGTTTTCCTTATATGCTGTCCAATATATATATATATATATATATATATATATATATATATATATATATATATATATATATATATATATATATATATATATATATATTTATTTTTTTATTTTTTTAAAGTAAACCCTGTTCTAACTAAAGGGTTAACAAATAATTTGTATTGGACATGAAGATGCGCTAAGGCTAATAACTGAATAATGGTGTTTATTATTTAAAGACCCCAAAAAAGTGCAGTGCTCTTCTGTTTTAACCTTAAAAAATAAAAACCAGAAAGCAAAGATTTAAAAAAAAAAAAAAAGGTTCCTGTCTGCATCTCTCTGCACATCTCATGACTTTTGGAGAACGTATATATATATATATATATATATATATATATATATATATATATATATATATATATATATATATATATATATATATATATATATATATATATATATATATATATATATATATATATACTCAATGGGCCTCATTCATGAAACACGAGCAGAACAAATTTGTGTGTAAATCGTTCGTAAAGCCATTCGGATTCGTAAATTTTCGGATTCACGGAAATATTCGTATTTTCAAAATGTTAGCTGGTACAAAAGAAATTTACACCTGCTCCCTACCAAGAGTAAATGGTGCATAAAACATTCAAACGTTCTGTGTTCTAATTTAGGCAAACTGATGACACTGCATTTTGATGCACTATGTAAGGCAGGCCTACCATAATAATATTTCAAGAGTTGATTTGCCCAGTCTTTTTTGTTTGGTTTTGTTTTGTTTGTACTGTTTAAAGTTCCCGTTCTTTGCGATTCCATCTTTCAAACTTTAGTTAGTGTGTAATGTTGCTGTTAGAGCATAAATAATACCTCTAAAATTATAAAGCTCAAAGTTCAATGCCATGCGAGATAGCGAGGCGTGGTCTTGTTGCTCTCCCACGTGGAGAAGAGCGCGCATTCACCGCTTGCATCTCCCCGTTATGGTAAGAGGCGGGACCTTTCCGGGCAAAGTGCCCTAAGCTGCTGTCCAATCAAAACACGGGAAGCACTGGCCCAATCAGAACTCGCTATGTATTTCTGAAGGAGGGACTTCATAGGACAAGGAAATCATCAGGCCGTTTTTAGGACAGAGGAAACAGCAGTGTTCAGATAAGTAAGTTGTGTGAAAAATACTGTTTTTTTACATGCGAAACATGAACTCATGTTTTATTGCACACTGTAAACATAATCAAAGCTTTGAAAACACGTGAAGAACGGGACCTTTAACATAGGTAATAGGCAGCGCTCATCACTGTTATTTTTTTACCAGGCCGTCCAATCACAGTGGAGGAGGGGAGGGACAAAAACTACACCGACCAATCATCCCATTTGAACACCAACATGAAGTTAATACAGTTTTTTACTGCATTTCTAAATTCAGTAATATTCTTCAAAATTAGATACTAGTCATACATTACTAACATGGTTATTCTGTATCATAGCAACCAAAGTATCTCACCGCGGAGATCCACTTTTGCGACTGAAGTGTGATGTTGTGACGCTTCTCTTCAAATCAGTTAAAATGCAGAGCTGCCTTCCCAGAATGCTGTGCGGGTGCGTTAAAGTCGCTTGACGTCACCCATAGGAATAAAGTGGAGCGAGGCGCAACAGAAGTGTTGCACGGACGAGTGGATCTCCACCTTCAGCCTGGAAAAACGCTGCCCTTGCAAAGCACTCTCAAGTGCCACCAGCTGGCCGTTTTCAGAAGAGCATCAGGTGTTTAGTTGGCTAAAACATGCTTTGGGTGATACACGATAATGTAATATTTATTGCTAGTCATATGGCCAATTAGTCTCTTCAACATTTATGCAAAATCCTGGAGCCAAACCTGAGAAAGAAGTCCAGAAGAGTTCACAGCATTCCTGGCCATGTCATTTGCATTTGTAACTTTGTGCTAATTATGCTAATTATGACTTTGTTTCGCTAATTATGCTAATTATGACTCAAATTATTACTTTGTGCTAATTATGCTGATTGTGCTAATTATGAATGAGTGTGCATGCGCATCCTATATGTTTGAAATTCACTAATATACACACGTTTAACTAACGAATCCATGGTATACGAAGTGTTTGTGAATCTGGAGCAGAGTTTTCGTAAAGGTCCATTTTACACGCAAATTACTCATAATTTGCTCATATATTTACAAAAGTTTCATGAATGAGGCCCAAAGTGTTGTTCGGCCTCGTATATTATATTGTAGATAATCTGGAAAGAAACAATGAGAGAAAAATGCACATTATCATGCATATGGTCTTACTTTAAATATGGTGAAGTAAGACGCATGGTCGATTCAGAAGATGTTTGAACTCGGTAAACGTCTCGCCTCGATGTAGGCGAAGTGCGGTTGATCTGATGAGTAGAGAAATGCATTTGGCTCTCAAACAGACGACAAAAGTCCTACTGAGCTCTTGCTAGAAGCAAGCTCTCAAATGGAGCTGAAAGTGTTCATTTTCTCCCCTGGAAGCAAATCCAACCACAACCACAAAACTGTTTCCACTCAAATAAATAAGAAAACAAAACAACAAAAACATCGTCCACTCCATATGCGCCAAGGAAATCCCTGATTAACTCCACTACAGCCATTGCAATGCAGATGCGGGAAATGAATGGCTTTTCAAAAGAAAGCTGTCTCTAGAGTGTAAACATATGGAAAAGGGTTCACAAGCATTCATGAAGCAGACATTGTATTGATTTCTTTTTGTTGCTGCTCACTGTAAAGCACTTTTACAGACACTTATTCACCCACACAAAATGGTGTAATGAGAGATTATTTTAGGAAAATCATTGCAAAGCATATGGATCAATCAGAACTCAATGCGCAACCAACCAGAATGGTGGAATGAATAAGTGAGCATTGCTGTATTCTTGTCTTCCGATTTTGCTGCAGCAAAAGAGAAAAAATATAAGTGAAGGAGGTTAGAAAATAGGTTTGATACGTTTTCGTCTCCACACTGGCAGAATAAAATGTCATCAGAAACTGATAGTGACCTTGCCATGGTCTTGTGCCCCTATTGTAATTATATAAGTTCCAGTCATTAAATGAGGGCTTGCTTGGTGGCCACAGAATTAATTACTGTGTGGTGAACTGCCAACACCGGGCATAGTGCCTGGGAAGTCCAGAGGATAATCTTTTTCAGCGGCAGAAAGAGCCCTGATACTCCTTTTGTGCTTACTTTTTGATTAAATAATGTATCATTATAGTAAGGTGATGTGTTGCTATAATGAAAATAAATCAATTGGATTTGTTTACAATACCATTACAGCTTATTGTGGTCAAGAACCACCCACCATATGACCAAGCACAATTCAGTTTGGTTTTATGTGTCATGCAGGGCCAGATTTATCTGAAATGGATTGTAACAAAAGACCAGCATGAGAGAAAAAAAATTATTACACAAAGAAATTAAAGAAAAAGAATTGACAATGTAGACAAAATTCATGTCTAGTATAAAAGCTGGTTATTTCACTACACATTAATGTTCGAGTTTGGGATTTGTTCGAGTTTATGAATTGTTGATTAATTAAAATATAAATTTCATTTAAAGCAGCACTAGGTAACTTTTCAACCTTCATAATATATTTTTTAAGACTCTTGTGATGATAAATCGACTTAAAATAGGTTGAATGACACGTCTGCCATAGCCTGATGGGGTCTGTATCATTTTTAATCGTACTTTTAAACTTCGGGTTTCGGGTAGTAACCCGAGAAAAAGAAAAGAACTACAAAATTCGACTGCTTTACGGCATATACGTCACTTCCACCAACACACACACTTCCTTACATTCGGACGTGCGAGCCCAACTTTGTTCGTCGGATAATATAGTCATGTCCGAAGCAGCACAGACAAATAAGAAAGAAAAGGTTTTGTTGGAGGAAAGCAATAAGAGGAAATGAAAAAATGATGGGATTAAAGGCAGAACGAGGATCAAAATGTGACCAGGGTTTGCTCGTCGGCGTGAGCTGAAGGAGGCGTGCCCGACCGACGCTGTCATGCTTGTTACGGTGAGCTACCACTCAAACATTGAACTGAAGTATCATATAGATTCTGTAAAACGGTAACCAATAGACTACTATAATGACGCTGGCTTGTAAACGTGAGCATCGTGATTATTTGGCGTTTGAAAAAAATAAAACCCATGAAATTATATTCATATGACATGCTGAAACATATGCCACTGACTGTAACGTTACCTGGGATGAAGACATTTCACACGCGACGCCAGAAGGACTCCTCTTGCAGTTTTCAGGGGAACTGTTAGTGCTGCACCGACCCGCGGGATGCTTTTATGAAGTTATTTGGCCCGCACCGCACCACTGTATATATTTTTACAAGCCGCCCCGCACCCGCGACCATTAAATAGACATATGGGGTCCGCGGGTTATGAGACGACCGACGCATCACTAGTTCAGGGCTATCAGGGTTGTCATGTCAACAAATGCACGCGCGATGGCATCCCCTGTTGTAGGCTGACAGCTTACGACAGTAGTTGAGGACATTATTTTTTCCTAACTGTAGGGGGACCCCGAGAGCAAAAGTAGCCAAGTGGGGCTTTAAAAAATAAAAAAAAAATAAAAACAAGGATGAAGAATTAGAACATAAAGACTTTATAAGCTTAATAAAAAAAATTAATAAAAACAATGCTGCTCTTTTGGACGTCATTTTCATTAAAGAATCCTGAAAAAAATGCATCACTGTTTCCACAAAAAATATTAAGCAGCGCAACTGCTACGAGACCTGGGTTGAAGAGCCAAAAGCAGCATTATCAGGACCAAGACGGTAAACCATGTAACATGCATAGAGCAAACAATCATAAAGTACAATAGAGTCCAAATAGCCTGGATGCCAGCCAGACTTAGCCCCGCCCACAGCATTTGAGGTTGGGAAGTTCGGTCTGGACTTGATCCGTTGTGGAGCAACTATGCACAACCCAGAGCTGTTCGGACCAATCAAATTGTCAGGGTGGGCTTTATATGACGAGTGACATATGATCAACTGCAACGAAATCATTCATGTCACCAAAAAGAGCGCTTGGGTTGAATTTGTTCTAATCCTAAACGGCGAACTTGTTCCTATATGATTTCACCTTTACTATTTCTCTCAAAAATGCTGATCATGTTGGTAATTACTCTGTGTATCCTGAAGTTCTTTTTACAATGCCAGCAAAGATCGTTTACACTCATCTTCTTCCAGCATGCGTGCAGTTGAGTTCTGTTGACAGCTATGTGTTAGTGATGTGTCGACGATTTGTTCTTTTTGAACTTATCTTTAATATGACTCAGGAACAATAAGTTGTCTCAGAGAGGTGAACTAATCAAGTCTGTTTTCGGGACTGCATGTACTGCATATGGGGCTTTCCGGCCCGGATCAGACACTGACAAAGGATCTAACGACTTGAAACTGAGCGACAGGAAAGGTGTGATCTTTCCAGGTAACAGACGTGACGTGACAAAAGAAAGAATGACTCAGATTTGGAGGTACGGTGAACTAAAAGACTGCATAGCCTGAAGACCCAGTTAAGCAATTAATGAATCATTTATGGCATAGGCTGCATTCGCTTATAATGATCAACATTTGCGTATAGTTCTAGATGTGTTGGGAAATTTAACATGACATTCTAATTGTATTGTGCTGAAATGAACTAATTGACTTGGAAAAAAGATTTGCTCATTTTGCTGAATGAGATTCAAAGATCCGAGTGTGTAAAACTATTCAAACTTTCCACTATTACTATGCGTCGCTCAACATACGTCACTTACTTTGTTGTTCTGATTGGTTATAGGTCTATTCAATTAAGTTTTCTGGTTTGGTTGAAACACGCCCCATGATCGCGACCAATGGAGCAGTATCAAACTCAGATTCTGACTAGAATCTAAGTATGAACGACGTCAGGCTAGAGTCCAAACCCTCAGGCAAACAAGGATATCCAGGACAATCGGCAGAAGAATAAGACAAAGGAGTCGAGGATACAGGTGGTCAGAATAGCACAGAACAAGATTATACAAAGTGAGAAAAAACGCAGGGTTAAAAATAGCAGATTTTAAGAAGGGTAATCATACCAGAACAAAATCACACAACCATGTGAACAGACAATGGATACTGGGAAATTAAGTCCATAATGAGAAGGTCCAGAAGTTGGAAGGAGTGCCCTCTGGTGGAGTACGTGGGCACTCCAGTTGGTGGTTGTGACAAACTGTTCCCTTTCAAAAGCTACTCTCAATGCTGTGCTTGATTTAAATACTTTGGGAAAAATGTCTTCTTTGACAAGTTCAAGCCCTGTGAGTTGTTACAGGCCCACTTGCTGATACAAGAACTGCAAACTCTACTGGACACATGGGCTATAAAGCATGTTCTCCTCCCGGACAGGTTATTACAGCTGCTATTATCTGGACCCCTATAATAATACTAAAAGTGGTTCTTTGGCTTGTAATCATAGGGGAACCGCTTTAAGTCCTGTATAGCTATACATCTTAAATACAAATTTGGTGATTCAGTGGTTCTTCACCATTTCTTTGGAATGACTGAAGTGCTATATGGCATCATTACCATATATACAACCTGTTAAGCCCCTGTATGGTTCTTCAGGGATTTTTCAGTGGTTCTTTGGGGTGGTAAAGGTGATAGTACCACTGCCGTACAAAGAACCTTTCAAGCCCCTTTAAAAGTCCTTTACAGGACAAAATAACTACTGTTGGTAAGTGGTTAGCACCATTATTGAGGAAGAAATAAAATGCGATATAGCACCTCTTATGGGTTCTACATAGAACCATTTGACAAAGGTGCTGTAGAGCACCTTTAAAGATATGGTGCTATTTGGAACCAAAAGTGGTTCCCCTATGATTACAAGCCAGGAACCAATTTTAGTTGGGGGTCTGAACCGTTCTCTCTGAGCATTTAAGTTAAACACGTTTACAGTCAAAAAAATTGTCTCCCAAATTCAACTCAAAATTGACTTGTCACAATTGACTTCAAGGACGCATATATGGTAATTCTGCCACAACACAGGAATTTCCTGAGGTTTTCTTTCGGGGCCAAAGCTTTTCAGTTGTCTGTCTAGTTCACAGAATGAAGACAAAGAAGATCAAATATAAATGTGTTCAGAGGTGGGTAGTAACGAAGTACATTTACTCCGTTACATTAACTTGATTAAATGTTTTGGGTAACTTGTACTTTTAGAGTATATTTAAAAACAGATACTTTTACTCTTACTCAAGTGCATTTCTTGTGAAAAAAACTGTACTTTTACTTTGTTACATTCGGCGGCGTTCCTCCGCTACTGTCAAATGGCATTAATTAATTTTAAGGTTAATTTGACTTGTTCGCAAGTCTCACAGAACATTGGAGAGGGTGCTTCGCAAGAGGTGGCTACGCATTACCGCTTATAATTAGTGTGTAGTCAGAAGATGATGGCCGAAGCATAGGAAGATATGTGTGAGTTACGGGAGGCACGTCACCCATGGCCTCAAGTTCAGTCTATGTTTTCACTCCAAGATGTCGAAAAGAATAGTTTCATAATGCAATGCATGCTGTGTGCACCAAAATGTACTGACATCTCAGCATTCAAGAATTCCAGCTCCAACCTAAAAAAACATATAGCGGTAAGTGTTAGCCTGATAAGCCAGACCCACATCAAGATGTTTGGTCTGGAAACTCACCATTGACAGGGTTCAATCCGAGGGGTGGGATAACACACGTTCATATCTGCACATTTATATATCTCTTTTTTTCACATAACGAACAACCTGGTCTCATTGACAAAACATACCTGTGGCAACGTTTTTGCAAATCACAAAATACGTACCAATATGTACATATCACTGCTGTTTCCAACAGAAATTAACGCTAGAGGCAGTAAAACAGCACGCATTTTGTATCTTCTTTTCTAACCATAGTCCATGATTTGTAAATGAATACATTT
Organism: Pseudorasbora parva; assembly: GCF_024679245.1. Classification (NCBI taxonomy): domain Eukaryota; kingdom Metazoa; phylum Chordata; class Actinopteri; order Cypriniformes; family Gobionidae; genus Pseudorasbora; species Pseudorasbora parva. The sequence continues at coordinate 30,533,463 of NC_090181.1, read as the reverse complement.
TTAGTTTGTTTTACTTAACCAGCTCCATATGCTCGGCCTTTCTGACATACTAAGCTTGCTTAATAGCTCGGCTAGTACCAGTAAGCGGACTGGTTTTGCACGGCAGGCTAAGTTAGTGTTTACATAGAAAGACATGGAATAGTAGCGCATTTGAATGAAGAAGCGTGCTTATTTAGTTCAACATATTTCCCCACTCTTTGTGTATTGTTGTTTGGAGTGCTTTTACAATACACAAACATAAAGTTACACATATAGTGGCCAGCTAAACAAATGTACACGCACTACACATCGCATGCTCCATTGATCAACTAACTATACGTGATCATGTTTGGGCTACTTGATGAGCATAGGCAAAAACACAGACATTTGAAGCAGTCTCACTCACCGCCTGCGGCTCTAACGTTGGGACCTTTATCGTTGGGACTGCTCCATCCTTCAGCATTAGGCGATCGGGAAAATCCGGCGTCGAGCTGGGCCTTGTCTATGAAACAGTCGGCACCGAAATGCAGCGAACAGATATAAACATTCGCGCAACTCAGTTGCTGATCCGGAAAAGCAAATTCCATCCACTGTTGCCTTAACGCGGGGTTTTTGGGGAATCTGTGCAGGACTGTCTTGGTCTGGCAACCAAAAACGCACTTTTTTGGTGACATTGTAATTGTGCACATCACCTGTGCAGCAGCCTACGAGCCAGCGCTTTGATGGGCGTAGCCTGTTACTTTCGCTCTCTCCCTCTCTCTCTCTCACGCTCTTCCGGTAGAATTGTCCGTAAGGCCCATACAAGGAAATTCCGCCCCCATTAACGTCAAAGGGGACGCATGATCGCAAAAAACTTGCCGAAACTTATGACTAACCGGAAGTAGTATTTTTGACAAAGAAATACTCCCATCAAACGTCCACCTTAACGTTTGAAACTTTGTCCATGTTTAGTATGGGATTCCAAGTCTTTAACAGTGTAAAAAGATCAGTATGCATGAAACAGCATTTCACCCCCCCTTTAAAGCTCGGGAATGAATCCTGTGAAGATAGAGTCATGTTAGAAGAGCACAAAGACGAATTCAAAACACAAGCTTAAATACAGTTTTAATTTTGTCACATTTGCTTTTGTTAACACTATCGGGTATGTTTAGGGTTTAGTGTGGGTGTACGTCAAAAACATGACAGATTCATACAAATCTTGGCTACTCTACCCACCTTTGAATGTGTTTAATGAACTGGAAGAGAATACACAGATGAAGGCTGTCCCTTAAGCATAAATTACTCACAGCATGATGAGAACGGACAATGAACTGAATGTAACAACAACGAGCTTATGAGTTTAATGTCTCGGGGAATAATTAACTCAAAAGGGATTTAATATTCAATATTCATGAATTTATGAATATGATTTGCCAGTTGTTCATTACGTATTAAAATTTTCCGATAGGGAAAATTGTTTAATTAAATACAAGTAACCCTTTATGAAATTGCTTGAAATTATCCTACTAAGTTTGTCCTGCAAATTAGTTATAGACTTTTCAAATCAATTCTCAATAATGGATTACTGCTTTTCGAGCGCATGAGAAACATTAACTTTACTGATCAGGATAAGTTCAATATTTCAAATGGTCATACAGTTTACTTTACTAACATAGTAGCATAAGCAGTTAGGTAACGTTTAGATCGCAAGTTTCATTGACTTTGTGTATGTGGCAGAATAACAGATTCAACTCATTAAATGTCTTTTGAAGGTTTAATAAACACAGACTAAAAAAATAACACTACAATTCACACAGAAAGTACATACTAAATATGCATCACGAGAGTAGAAGTATAGATATTAACGAAAGAATACATAAAAGAGAATAATGAATAGACTGAAGTTAGAGAGAGATAAAAGAGAGAGAGAGAGACAAAGAGAGAGGGAGAGAGAGAGACAAAGAGAGTGGGGGAGGGTAAGAAACAGCTTTCCTTCAGTTCAACCAAATACGACCTTCACGGAGTTAATTTATCCCAACGGGAGAATAACACACCCTCTTTACAGCAGTAAGAATAAGAATACTTGCATTCTTTTTGGTTTCGTTTTGGCTTCTCGCTTGTGTGCGCATGTGTCTCTGCGTGTCTCTGCGTGTCCGGCGGTCCTTTCCGAGGTTGGGAGGGAAGCGGCTGTTTGCTTTAGCGATGCTTTGTGTTCTTGAAGATCGGATTGTAGAAGAGAAGATTTTTGGAAGAGATGAGGCCTGCTTGGAGGGCCTGCATTGGTGGCATGGCTTAAGTGCCAGCCCCCCCCCGTGGGTGTTGGCTCCCACAGGGAGAGAGAGGAGAAGTGAAGAGAGCGGAGTAAGAGAACAAGAGAGCGCAGAGCCTGTCTTCACTGGTCTTTTTAAGGTCTGGAAATAGTCCCACCCTCCAGGGTTAGACTTAACCAATGAGAGTGTTGGGATTTCCCGGCGGGAAATTCCTCAGCAGAATTTATAGCTCTTTGTTTGAAAGTTCGACTCAGTGGGTCTCTGAGTCTTCATACTATAATTAATGCAACAAACACACACTGCATTTTCTGAATAAGTGATATACATGGAAGTGTAAGTCGTGAAGTGAGCATTAATTTGATAGGAGACATGACATATATGAGGTTATCTGAACTAGTAATTTGTTAAGACAAAGATAAAAAGATGCAAAATACCATACAGAATAAACATTTTACAAGACAGTTATGTGTTTACATATAATGTCCTGGGGTGCATGTTCATTTATAGATGGTTTGTCTATAATTTGAGGCAAAAGCTCTGTGTCTTAAACTCTTTGTGTATAAGACTTCATCAGGCCGAATTCTTTTGGGGGCCATAAAACACCTTATCAGATGGTTTCCAGGGTGACTGAAGAATCTCCCTCTGTTGTGTTGGGGGAAGGTATGCTAGTGAGCACAACTTTCAAAACATATTTGTTAAATGTAACTGGCGATTGTGTGTTTGATTCGCCTGAGTCGCTACATGAACGAGACAAGGGCTGCGTCCGAAAACCTAGGCAGCTGACTTGTTGCCTCACTGCTTTATCAGACACTGACTATAAGGAAGTGTTTTGTGCTTGAAGGCACCACACAAATCTAATTTCAGACAGACTTCAAAGGCAGTGTAACAGTTTAATGATCTACAGAAAAATAGAACAAGCTTTGGTGAGAACTAAACACATATTACATCAAAAGTGGAAATATTGGTAAAAAAAAAAAACATACATTTACAAACAAACTGATCAGCAAACGCAACTTTCGGACACCATCTTTTTTCCCCAGCTCAACTGTCACTCAATGCAAAGCACAGGATTGTGGGATACCAAAGGCAATGAAGGATACATGTATGATGCCTTCAAAAATCGATCAGATCAAGGTATCTCACCTGAAATTGAAGAGCTAGTGTGCCTCAACAGGCTCATCTGAGAACTGTTTCGCAGGACCTGACTTCTAGCTGTATCTAGCGATCGGCTCCAACCTCGGGACAGGTGAGCGACCTGCTCGGGCTCCGGGGTGCATTCTGTGGCTGGCTCTAACTCCGGGAAATGAGTTGGCTCAAACACGACGGGCGCTGGATTAGGTTCAGACTTCATGGCGGGCATATGAGTCATCACCATCATTCATTGCGGGAGCTCTGCTTGTCTTTCCGGGGCACTCAGGACGAACTGTAATCTCTGGAGGGGGTAGAGAGATGGCTGCTGAAGGTGTTAATAATTTGGATGAGTCAGAGATAATGGTGACGTTGTCCTCGAGAGGATCCACACACCCACAACTTGATGAAAGGAAGGTGATCCTCCCCAAAACTTTAAAAACTCTGAGGCAGTTTTGGGGTCCTTTAGGGTTTAGTAAAGTATATGTATTTTATCAGTGTTCTTATTTGGAAAACGTTTACATCACAACATTCCAAAACATAAGATTAAGAAAACATAAGAATTCTTAACATAAGAAAAGTACTTTTTACACACACACACAAAAAAAAAGATTTTCTTTTACATTGCCAATTTCAATTGGGGCCTTTTTTGTTTGTTTGTTTTTTTGTTTTTTTACAGTGCAGCAATACATTTAATATTGAATATAATTTAATACTTACATTAAAAATGTTAAAGGTATTAATATAAAAGGTTAAATATTAAAGGTAAGAAAAAAAATAATGTATTTATAAAAATGCAGTGCAGTAAAAAGTATGACATTATATATTATTCTTTGGACTGCAGAGAAGTAAAAGTTTTCTAAATAAAACACTGATAAAGTATATACTTAAAAATTTACTTTAGTAGAAAGTAAAAATACTCCACTACATTGTAAACCCAAACATTCAAATAAATTAAATCGATTAAGTAGTGTATACACAAAGTTTTAGAAAAAGTTATACTAACTTAATTATTTTAAGTTGGTGTAACATGGTCGTCTATTTGAGTAATTTTAACTAAGATTTTTTTGATTAAATGGAACTTTTTTGTGAATAAGTATAACTTAAAAATATGAATTAAATAGAACTTAATGGAATTTAGTAATTACATGCTAAGAACACTGTAAACCCTAATGTTCTCTTTACTTTAAAAAAATCAAGTAATCTTGACTGAATATTACTAGTTTAGTACAGAAACTCAAAATAATAAGTTAGTCTAACTTATTAACCTATAAAATACATAAACTTAAGATTTCAAGTAAAGAACTCAAAATCATAATTAATTAAAATAGCTCACTCTGGTCTTGCTTTGATGTGATTGGCCATGCAAGGAGTTCTGTCTGGCAACAAGAACTAATTCACTAATTAGAGGACATTTACAAAAGGCGGTCCTTTTCGCCTCATCTGTCGCTGATTCATATCAAGATGGAGACTTTTTCATTGTGTGCAATGTTAAATTTGGTAAGTAAAAATGTGAAAGTTATTAAACCCAAAAATAATATGTGAACTAACTAATGACTAACCAGATTGACTTTTGTTGGAAGTCAAAGATAAGTGTTTGCTGTAGTTGGGCTCTTGACCCTTGTCTGTGCAATATTAGTGGTTCTCTGGCTGCTATGTGTTTGTGAGAGACATTTGCGAAGGAAACAACGTCAAGAGAAAATATCATCAAGTGAGGTTGTTTGTTCATGGTTGATGATGACATTGATGATATAATTGGCAGAATCCCCGATCTCATGCAGAGCCTAATGCTCTATTATTAGTTTTGAAGTATTAATAATAATAGCCATGAGATCCTTCGCTGTTGTGGTAATTGAACATTTTTTATTTATTTTTTATGTGCACCAAATGTTTAAATCTATGGCATTAGTTAGACACACACAGACATCAAGAATCTGCGTATATATATATATATATATATATATATATATATATATATATATATATATATATATATATATATATATAGTCACAATTCAGATGCATAATTTATTTACGCCACAATGCATGTTGGGACCCATGGGGGAGTTTTGATTGGTAGTACCCAGCATGGTAAAACAATGACAACACAACCCAATAAAAATTGAATTTTGTTAACATAAAATGGTGTGGTTGTGTACTTAATTTTTAAAGTGAATACTCAAAACTTTCTTATAATAACTGAAAATAATTGAGTTACCTTAGCAGAAAACGGTATGCATATTAACTGCAAATACATAAGTTATCAAATGGTACAAGTAGCAGGTAATAAAACCTTTTAAGTTCCGGAAAATCCGCCTCTGCATTACACTGTATTCAGCACAAACTGGGCTAACATAATATGTGAGCGACATATATGCACATGCTTGTAATCTTGAGAGAATTTGGTTTTTGAAAAAAACTCAAATTTAAGTCACTAAAATAAGGCCACAAAACACGCATTAAATATGTGTCCACAAGACTTTTGTCTAATGGATGTTGTTGCCTAGAGTTTTGCTTCATTTTGGTGACATCACTTACGCGACGCTGACTGTCAAGTCATTTGATGCAGTTTCAATCACCACCTGTGGTTTCGACTCATGACCAGGAACAAACAAACACACTTGCAGAACTCCAGAAAAACAAACTGCATCCACTGTTTCCTTACCGCTGGGTTATTTGGGAAGCTGAATACGTTTTTCTTACCCTCATAACCAGAAACACACTTGTGTTGTTGACGCTCTTGCTCTAGTTTTGGTTAATGTGCACACATGTATCTCTGCGAGTGCAAGGATTTCTGGATTTTATTATTATTATTATTATTATTATTATTGTTATTATTATTATTTTAACGCATGAGAATCCAAGTCAGAATATATATATATATATATATATATATATATATATATATATATATATATATATATATTAAATCCTACTGACCACAAAACTTTTGTGAATTTTGTGAATATCTATTCATCTAGCTTCCAAGTGCCCTAAAATAGAACTCTCAAGTCTCAACCTTTCAGTCTTTTACCTTTATAAAACGATTTAAAAATGTAATCAGTGCTTGCTGTGCAATATGCATTCGATAGTGAATGGACTGTGGGCAGTCTATGGCTGTGCCGTCTGATGCTCAGACAATGTTCAGATCTATTAACAATAGGGTTGAAAGGGATAAAACTGACTCTTGAAAGTAACTATTAAAAAGTAAGGCCAGTGGTGTTTTTGGAATTCCTTTGTTCTTCCAGCAATGCAGAAAAAATGTACCTTGGTGATTCAATGCCTTGGAGAGAACAAGCTAACAATGCGGATGACAAAAGTAATTTGCAGAACCTCGACTGACTTCAGGTATTTCAAATCAAAGGAAAGGGCAATAGCTTTATGGTTACTTAATATACTAAAGAACACATGCTAATCAAGAAACTGACTTGTGAAGGACTTCATGTTCACCCTGATTCACGTGTAATGAACAGTAAAAGCGAACAGTAATGATTAGAGGTAATGTGTTAGTTAGGTTTCTGGACATTATGTCCAGTGTCCAACTTGATGTACATTTCAGAAACCAAGCACACAGTGGTTGCCCATTGATGTTTTGCCTGCAACAAAAATAACAGGTCTATTTTAAACTGGTGAAAAAGAGAAAGAGAGAAAGTGAAGATTAACTACAATACCTGTGTGGAGTTAAAACTACAAACATAAAATATTATACAGTATCAACATATTATTTGTCTATTTACAGTCACTGGTAAAAAGTCTGGCACATTTTAGACACAGTTTATATGCTTTGTTTAGGCTATGCTGTAGGATAATGTTATAATATTTGATGACGATTTTAAATGACAGTGAATATATACACCTCAAAAGTGTAAAATACTGTATATAGACTTCAAACTTTTGGGGTTGGTAAGCTATTTTTTATTAATTTTCATAAGAAGTCTTATGTTTACCAAGACTGCATTTATTTAAGAGAAAATGCAGTAAAAATATTACTGTTTTGAAGTAGTGTTAGCAAAATAGGACTGTTTTCTATTTAAATATATTTTAAAATGTAATGAATTCATGTGATGGCAAAGCTGAATTTGCAACCGCCATTACTCTAGTCTTCAATGTCACATGTAGTGGTGGACAGTAACAAAGTATTTGCTACTTCAGTACTGTACTTAAGGAAATTATTTCAAGTTTCTCTGCTTTAAGTGAGTATTTTAACTTCACTACATTCTAAAGCATACATTTCATTAAAAAAAAACATGTAATTCCTAGTTATTTTGAACTAAAGAAATTTAAACTAAAGAAATTTGAAATTAAGAAAATAACTATTTGTCAACAAGCTGAACTAATCTAGCCTGACAAGCCAGACCCACATCAAAATGTTTGGTCTGGAAACTCACCATAGACAGGGCTCAATCCGAGGGGCGAGATAAACGGTTGTCTTTCAAACTTCCTCTGCACGTGATAGGATAGCGCTACCACCAACTAGAGCAACAAAGGTGAAACAGAGCTTGTTGATAGATTAAACATTCACCGTATCCGGTTGGCTAAACTCCGAACACATCTTCCCTTTTTAAGAATGACTTCAGTGCCGTTCTTTGTTCTTTTCTCAGAGAAAAGCTTAACTCCAAGTCTTCCAGAGTCGTGGTCAAAGCTGATTCGAAAAACCGCCGCCGTTCGCTAGTTTCTGTGTTTACTAGAAGCACGCAAACGCAACTCGGCCGTCGTCATTATGGCCCCGCCCGCCAACTCTATACACGACGTGATTGGCTCATCCAGATTATGAGGAATACAGCTCAGAAGGGTATTGAGAGTTCCAACCCGATCACACATAAATGCGTATATATAGTACGAGTGTGCAATGTCGTGGAATGTATACGCCAAAACTCATTTTGGCGTGCATATGATACGCTGTTTTTCGCGTGCATATGATACGCACTTTATGGCGTATATATGACACGCGCTTGGGTAGGTTTAGGGTGGTGGGGCATATATATGACACGCTCTTGGGTAGGTTTAGGGTAGCGGGGCATATATATGACACGCGCTTGGGTAGGTTTAGGGTGGTGGGGTGGGAGGTTCGTATGTATAATACGCTATATAATGCGTCTCATATGCACGCGAAAAACCGCGTGCCATAGACACGCCAAAATGAGTTTTGCCGTATACATTCCACGACATTGCACACTCGTACTATTTATACGCATTTTTGTGAGAATACCCTGAGAGTTCCTAGACGACACTTGCGGGCAGATTAAATTTGCTGCCGCTACGGTGCGTCTAGATTTCTAGGCCAGAACTAATCAGTAAGTAACATCAAATTTAGGATATAGCTCCTTATTAAGTAATCAATAATTACTGACTGAGATTAGCCTCATTAATAACTATTATCTAACTGACCAATTATCACATTAGTGTGTGTCTGAGATGTAATTAATCCTATTCTTTACTCTGAATAAAGTCATAAAAGTCATAAAAACACTTTATATCACAGTCCTGCACGGATGACGGAAAATGTACTTGCTGTCCTGTGGCAAAACGTGTAAAGTTACATTTTAGACCCAATAAAATGGTTGATCAAGTGCGGCCTGGGCACATTAGTGAATGATGTGGTATTTTGCTAAATAAAATTACCGTGCCAGAAGAATTGCATAATAACTTTATGACATCTGTATAATCTCAGAGAGCTTTTACACATGTGCAGTAAGTTGAATTTGGTGTTTAATGATATTTCAGTGTGGATGAGAATCTTTTGGAAAACATTAGTGTGGCTTGAAGAGAGACCCTGGGAGGTTGCCGCTTGATGCAGACATGTCCAAATATGTGTATTACCATCTTAAAGGGGTAGGTTTTAGGTAAAAAAAAACATAATGTTGAATTACCACACATTAATCCCCGTGGATCTTCCCTGTTGCTGCAGTTTTGAATGATAAAATGTTGAAATAGCCTACATGAATAGTCATTAATCCAAGGTTCAGTGCTTTGCGAAATCTCACCATTGCGTCACCAAAACTTAATTACAGCAAGATGTTGCATACAATACACAGCACTTCATAAGCACTAAGGATCATCCTCACATTTATGTGATATATGCTATCTTCGTCCTGGCCTATCCATTTTGAATTGAAGGATAAGGAGAAATTTATGGATACAAGAGAGAGCCATTTCTCAAAGGATGATCTCAAGGTAGGGTTTTTCTGCCCTAGCGCATGTGGCCTCTGGAGACCTATAGTGGCACTATAAATATTAAACATCTCCTCCAACAGTAGAATATTTCTGTGGCCTTCAGCAACATGAAAGTGTTGCTAAGAATGAAAAACATTCCTCACACAGCACTAGTAATTATACCACATATGCATTCTATTTTACACTAGTCTGCCTTTTTATATAGGCTACTGCATTTGAATTTACTGTTATTTTTTTTATTTTTATTTTTAAATTATAAAAATGAATATTATATCCACACAGATGCAAATAAAAAAAATCTGACCTCTTTTTATTATATACTGATCTCCGTGCCATTACTGTGTGACCTCCACTGGAGAGCATTTACTAAGACATCTAGACCTGCAAGCATAATGTAGTCATTCCTATGTGATTTATTATCTACAAGCCATTTTCATCTCAATCTTAACCTGCTTTAGATCTCACCCAGTGCTCGTGCAATGTCTGTTGATAGATCTATGTGCCTGCGATTAGCCAGAAAGACTTTACAATCTGTCTACTGTCTAATCCTCACTGATGCTTCTCTAGGCGACTGTCTGCAGCGAATAAAGTAGAGTATGAATCCAGGGTTATTATAGTTAACTGAAACTTAAACCATAACAAACAAACTAAAAGTTTCTTGAAATAAAATAAATTTTTACAGATGTAAAATAACTTGTAAAATCCTAAACCTAAAACCTGTCAAAAATGACTCTTCAGGAAATGGAACAAACAGGTTTGTCTTTTAAACAATTAAACACCACACTGTAAAAGTTGATATTGTGGCTTTATATGTGGTCAGAAGCTTGCTTGTCTTATTTTATTATTACAATTTACCAAAATCAAGCTCAAAATTACTTACACAGTTTTTGGCCACACTGCAAAAAAAAAAAAAAAAAATGCTTTTCTTAGTTAGTATTTTTGTCTTGTTTCTAGTCAAAATTTCAAATAAAATCTTACATTAAGAAACATTTACTGGACAAGTAACACTTATTATCTTGTTTTGGGAAAAAAAAAATTCTTAAAATAAGCAAAATAATCCCCCCCCCCCCAAAAAAAAAAATAAATAAGACAATTACTTCTGTGTGTCTAGTAAATGCTTCTTGTTTTAAGAATTTTTAGATGTTTGGACTAGAAACAAAACAAAAATACTAAGTAAGAAAAGCATTGTTTGCAGTGCAGGTGAATTTGTTGGAATTCAGACATTTGTTTTGTCCATGGGCGTCAGTTTGGTGGCATTCAGAAATAATACCAGTAAATAAAGCGAAATATTGTACACTACAAACATTATAAACAAACACAGCTAAAGGTTATTTTAGTTCACTTTCACTCCACAACAAATCCTACAAATGTAAAGGTACTCAGATAGATCAAGAATTAAACAATATTAGCAATGAACTGAGATGATATCTTTTCAGAATTAGGATGGGAGCACACTTTGCGCGTATCCTGCCACGCCAACCCACACATGCACACGCTTGCTTTTCCGTTACATTACTCGAAATAGTGTCAAGGACGTATAGAAAAAAAACTATTTATATTTTAATGCGGACGTGAGCAGGAGAAGGTTAGGAGAAGGTATAAAATCCGTCCTGCGCAGGTCTCTACTTGGAAACACCACAGAGTGACTATTGCTGACTATTTAAACTGAGCTGTGTAACTTCTTATATATTAGGTTGGCTATTTTATTTTGATAATGAACTGACTGCGATGTCAAGTTTGCAATGCTGGAACGTGTGCACACACCACGCGCCAGGCGGCCATGCGAACGAGCAAAGGAAATATCTGTAATTTTGGTCATACAGATAACAAGAGAAAGACATTGTTCAAAATTAAATTGCTGTGTTTACTTGCATTGTGGCATTGTAAAATAAAGAAAACGATTTGCTTTCTGTCGTGGCCGGTTCCATTCCATGAACTTGTTTGGTGGAGTGCCGCGCCTCACGATAATGAACCAAAATCAGCAGCAACTGTCGCACATTTTCTTTCTTCTTTCTTTCTTTCTTTCTTTCTCAAAAACACACAAAAAGTGTTGGGTACAAAATTACTCATGACGAAATCTGGTGGGTACACGTAACCCCCCCCATCCCCCCCGAAATCAACGGCTATGGTTTTGTCCAAAGACTTTAGATGTACAAAAATGGTACGCCCATTTTATAGCTGTCTCAATTCAGAGGCTGCATCCTTCAAAGGCCAATTGGATCAAAATGGCGCAACAAAGACTGAAGGCTCTATCAAAGCGCAGGCAATGAAGGATACAATAGCTGGATCATTCGCCTCCCACCCTACAGCAGAATTCACTGAACTGGGGGACTCGAGTCACATGACTTGACTCGAGTCAGACTCAAGTCGCACATACTGAGGTCAAACAAAGTAGCTAAAAAGTTAATTAACTAAACACAGTTCAACAGAATATTCAAATCAATCAGAAGTCAATTTACAAACTAACAGGAACATTAAAACAAAACGTGAAAGCAGACTCAGACACATTGAAGGGAACTTGTGTGTGTGTCAAAGATCAACTAGGAAAACCGTCTATGGTTCTTCAAACAATGACTGGAGGAAGGTGAATGCCAGTTTTGGGGTGGCAATACTTCAGTCAGAGTACTCAGCAGCTACAGCCCTCACTGAACACCAGTCATAGACTAACTGGCCGCTCAATTGTGTGAGATTTTATACACCTGGAAGAGTAAAATGAAACATAGAAAAGTTTTTTTGTTGTTGTTTTAACTATTAACACACTTTCCTTCAATACACAACTATCAATAGCATTACATATTCACTTAATTTTAGAAACAATTATTGAAAGTCAAGAGCAAGGATCTTCATGAACAACAGTTTCCACCTAGCCTAGAAATCTAGACGCACCCCAGTGGTAGCAAATCTAATCTGCCTGTGAGTGTCGTTTAGCAACTCTCAATACCTATCTGAGCTGTAAACGACAAACTCTTGCCGGGCCAATCACATCGTGTATAGAGTCGGTGGGCAGGGCCATAATGACGACAGCCGAGTTGTGTTTGCGTGCTTCTAGTAAACACAGAAACTGGCGAACGGCGGCGGTCTTTCGAAACAGCTTTGACCGCAACTCTGGAAGACTTGTAATCAAGCTTTTCTCTGAGAAAAGGACAAAGAACAGCACTGAAGTCATTCTTAAAAAGGGAAGATGTGTTCGGAGTTTTGCCGACCGGATTCGGCGAATGTTTAATCGATCAACAAGCTGTTTTACCTTCGTTGCTCTGGTTGGTTGTAGCACTATCCTATCGCATGCAGAGGGAGTTTGAAAGACAACCGTTTATCGCGCCCCTCGGATTGAGCCCTGTCAATGGTGATTTCCAGACCAAACATTTTGATGTGGGTCTGGCTTGTCATTCTAATTTCCACCACTTTCCCATCATACTTGGTATATCACCATGATGCAACACAGCAAAAATATAAAAAGCATGATAAAAGTGATAAAATCTCCAAAATGTATGATGATCCAGGTAAATGTAAACAGTTTATGAGCAAAGCTTAAATGTCCACTGGTTTAGTGCTCAGGTGGCCAGTCTGAGACACCACAGTCGTAGTTGTAAGAATGTGTTTGTGTAAGGCATCTCTCGATCTCGCTGGCCCTTCAAGGTAAATAAAGAGTGTTTTAAAAACCCAAGTATGTGTTCATGTCTTTATACAAAGGGCTAAGAAAGAGAACAAGGGCAACAGAGGGCGACTCTGTGACAGTCCTTCACTATAACACCCACACCTGCATTATGTTTTCATCAACTTACAGGTTATAACGTTTACTTTAGCATTGTGGGTGCTCAATGTTTTCTGTCATTTGGCCAAAATCTCATGTTATTAAAAATAAAGTGCTACAAGGCTGTTTAAAAACTGTCTATGAGAGATGATCCCAACTGTGCTGCATTTCATTCAATATTAGATGGGGGGTTATGGAGTTTTACTGATTTTTAATGTTTGAGGATCCAATAGAGTTACAAAGTTTAGTCACATGCTGTTTTTAAATACTTTCATGGGTTATAAGTAGAGATGCACCGTTTGATCGGCCAGGGATCGGAATTGGACGATTTTCTACATGATCGGCCCTGATAGGTGATTGGCCGATCAGTCACACGTGTCTTCGATTTTGAGCCGATTCCTCTACATCAGGGGTCTTCAACTAAAATAGCTTGGGGTCCAGAAAAAAAACCTTCTCACCGGCCGAGGTCCGGACAGTTATATACCTAAAAACATGAATCAATGTCTTTTTGCCAGACTAAAGAAATTAGTGTAGATTAAAATGTATTTATTGAACAAAATATAATATGTTCTCATATAGATAAAGTATGTATTTTCATATTGTTAAAGCAAACATAGGTAATCCGTCACAAAATGTATTTCATTTTGAGGTTATTCTGTTTAAGTTGTGTTGGTACAAAATATCTAATTCAGCCATGTCTGACAAAAATATGAATGAAAAAATGCCTTCATCTCTAAATCTGCACTGAAAACACATTTATTTCAACATTACTAGCAACTAAAGTGCTTTTTCTGCTGAACTGAGATAAACAGTAACAATCAATGAACACAAACCCTCCTGGTTAAAAAAACAAAACAGAAATCTCATAACATAATTTTATGTTCATTCACATGTATAGCCTACATTTAGTTAGGTAAAGACTATCTTCAGCACTGCTCTCTCTGTGCTTCAAATTGCACTGGTAAAAAATCATTAGCAATATCATCCAGAAACACAAACAGGCAAAAATAAGGTGCCACCAGTGTTGGAAAAATTAAAAAGTGCACAAAATATTTTATCTCTATTTCAACTGTTCCTTTAAATCCAGAAAAACGGAAATAACCTCTCAAAAGGCTAAGCTGAGTTGAGCTTAAAGATGGAATGGAAGCATAAACATTCCTTGTTCCAAAAATAATAATAAAAATAATAAAAAAAGTGAATATAGCAACATTGTCAGAACTTCAGTGCATGTGAGAAATTGGCTCATTTATTTTCTGCGCCCTTACCTCAGATTGCTGAGGAAAAAGGGGTCTTTAAAATGTGTATGGCTGAATCAGAAATCGCCCCTATACCCTAAATAGGGCATTATTTGAGGGGACAGCCATTTGTAGTGGCGTCCGAAACCACAGTGGACATGTTTGAGTGTACTCACATGTTGCACCACAATAACGGGTGTACAGCCGATGTACACACAACAGCAGTCTGACTTCACGCACTCGTTTTCATTCACTCCTTCAAGTGAACTGTAATAGTGGACAAACGTAGGGAATAGTGAATGAAGGTTAAGGGGCCAATTTCTGATTCAGCCTCTGTTTTGCGCGCCGTTTTCTTCAGTCTCTTCACTGCGCGTCTAAACATGTAGTGAGCATAGTAACGTAGCCGCACACCGGACTGAAGCTCATGGGCGCGTCTCAGGATCTCACACCGGACGCTCACATACACGCAAGCTCAGTTTTGAATCGACTTCTGACAGAAGAGCTGCACGATGTATTACATTTATATTATATCGTCCATGTACATACTGATATCACCCTGTGCTACAAGAGATACACTCACCGTGCAGTTCTTCTGTCCGGAGTCTATTCAAAACTGAGCTTGCGCGTAATGTGTGCGTCCGGTGTGAGATCCTGAGACGCACCCATGAGCTTCAGTCCGGTGTGCGACCCCTTTAACTGTCAACGCAACTGTGGCAACATAGGAAAAACGGTTCTACTGAGCTGCCTGATATAAATGTGATTATTTATTTATTTTAAATCGCATTTGGCATTTAGTTATTTCAGTGTGTCAAAAGGCTTCGCGGTCCGGATGGATGCATCTCGCGGTCCGGATCCGGACCGGAGTCCGCCAGTTGGCGACCCCTGCTCTACATGCTGCTGTGAAGCCGCGACGTTGACGTCACAGCCACAGCCACACTCACGATCACAGCATGCAAACATTTTGTTGGCATGGAAGTTTTTTACTGTAAGCAAAGAAGACACTAATTATGCCTTTTGTGAAACTTGACAAACCTACAAATTATACACTTAACTCCATCACCACATGGAACATGCCCAGTTTGAAGAAGGTATTAAAGGTAAAACAGCTAAAGCTAGCCAGAGCTCAGAGCCAGCCACAGGTCAGCAGCTTCTTCTGTCTTTCCTAAGCAGTGTATAAGCAGTGAAAAGACCAAAGCATTTACGAAGAAAATTATGGAATTCATGGTGCTGGATGACCACCCGAACGCATAAACCGTCATTTAATGAGAATTTGCCTTTTCATTTGAGAAAACGGTCATATCATGAACACAGACACCCCAATGTCTTAACGGCAACCCGTCAAAATAAAAGTGTGCTTTTTAAAAAATTGCAATGAACAAAGTATATTAGGAAAGATTACCTTAACTACATCTCTATGTAATAATAATACATCACTACTAATAATAATAATTATGCCTAGATGGTTGATTATTTTTTCACTTGATCTTTTGAAACTTCTTTACAAGTTCCTTACAAACAGGTACTGTACCATGTTGCTTTAAACAGGCTGTGGTCCATCCTTTACTTAAAAAAGTTAATCTTGATCATTCTAATTTTACTAACTATAGGCCCATTTCGAAACTACCATTCTTCCACAAAGTTCTGGAAAAGTGTGTACTAAATCAAATTTTCTCCTACTTAATCTCTAACAATATTCTGGATCATTTTCAGTCTGGTTTCAGAGCTAAACACAGCTCTGAATCTGCCCTTTTGAGGCTAGTAAATTATCTTTTACTATCTGCAGACTCTGGCAACTGTACTATTCTTCTATTATTGGACTTAAGTGCGGCTTTTGATACTGTGGATCATCGTATCCTGTTAAAGAGATTGGACCTTGAAATTGGCATTCTTGATGCTGCATTAGATTGGTTTGCATCATATCTCGCTAAGAGGAAATTCTTGGTGGAAATTGGAGAATTTTCATCAAGCTCAGTTCCTGTAACTTGTGGGGTGCCCCAGGGCTCAATTCTTGGTTCACTCTTATTTTCCTTATACTTACTCCCTCTTCGTTTCATTTTTGAGTCCCATAGGGTTTCATATCACATTTATGCCGATGACACTCAGCTCTATTTTCCATTAAAATCAGGTACTGATTCAGTTTCCTCTCTGCTAGCTTGTTTAGAGGACATTAAGGTTTGGATGGACACAAATTTCCTTCAATGAAATCAGAAGAAGACTGAGGTTCCCTATCGAGAGGTTCCTCGTATTGCATATGGGAAAAACTCCTTTTCTCGAGAATATGAAGCAAAACTTTATTAATAAAGGTATCTATGCGCAGTGCAGCTGCACGGCAATAGCCAGGTGCGAGGAGCGCTTTGATTGGACGGGCCGCGGCAACTGCAGGAACCTATGGTGAGGCGGCTGAGAGGAACGAACCAATGGGGGCGCTCCAGAGAGACCGCCGAAAAAGGGGCTTAAATTTGCATACAGGAGGCTAATTCGCCATAGGTGTCAGATTTTATCTCCTTCAGTGACACCATCGCTGTCCTCCGGAATCAAGCAAACTGCCGTCGAAAAGCAACCAGCGGAACATCCCTGCAGACCTGAGGACGCGGGATTCCCACCAGGTCTCCACCTTCAGCCACCTGTGTTCCAGCTGCGCCTTCCGGCGTTAAAATCCTTTATTCTGTGTGTCTATGTTGTTGTTGTTGTTGTTGTTGTGTGTGTGTGTGTGTGTGTGTGTGTGTGTGTGTGTGTGTGTGTGTGTGTGTGTGTGTGTGTGTGTGTGTGTGTGTGTGTGTGTGTGTGTGTGTGTGTGTGTGTGTGTTGCCGCTGCAATGCCCCTTCAAAAAGCTTACAGGCTTGTTCTATCTGAGGATTCTCTCGTTCTGCCGCGCAGAATAAGCCCCGCGGAAAGACGGAGCTCTCCCTTTTATCTCGTTCCATCGCGCCGTAGAAGCGCAGCGGAGAGACAATGTTAGAGCACATGAGCAAACTCAAGCCGAAGCTCTCCTCCCTCTGCCGCCGCAGAGTTTTCCTCACTCTTCTTCTTCTCTCGTTCCGTCGCACTGAAGATGTGCTGCGGACAGAGAATACTAGAGTAAATAAACCAACTCGAGCCGAAGCTCTCGTCATCATGCCTCCGCAGTTATGAAGAAGCGCCGCGGACAGACAGAGCTTTTTCCTCATTCTTCCTCTTCTCTCGTTCCGTCGCGCTACCGCCGCGGACAGAGAATACTGGAGTAAATAAACGAACTCGAGCCGAAGCTCTCGTCACCATGTGATGAAGAAGCGCGGTGATGAAGAAGCGCCGCGCACAGCCGTTTCTCACTGCCCTTTCCACAGCGCGCGTTCGTTGTCTAGAGTGCGCTTACGTCATAGCACGCATTCACTGTCAGAGCATAACGGTGTCGGAATATGGCTGCCAAGCTAAGCCTTTTTTCACTCTATCACTTCTTCCAGTCCCCTTTATTCAGGCAGCTGGAGAGGTTTTGACACCGTAGACAATGTGTCCACTACACAGTGTGCATTCCTACATAAGCACTGTTAATTCAGCCCCACAAACTCACAAATAAATCCTGCCATGGCCGGATTACACCATGGACTTCCTTATATTCTCCCAGTTCCCTTGGTTCAGGTGACTGAAGATGTAAATATTGCAGTCAGCTAGCCTGTGGTCAAACACCCGAACTTCCTTATGTGGCATTCCCCAGTAGTGGGGAACTTGAAAAGAGATCAATTTAATAAACCCGACTACGCCACCCTGGTGGAGGACCAGGGAAATACTCCTAATAAGGACACAGGTAAGTTTTACCACCGAAGGCAAAGAAATGTCCAGAGAGACGTGAGTATCAATACAAAAAGAATTTGATTTTATTATACAATATTAAAACGTGCCGTTCTGGGGACATGCCCAAAAACACAATTCTCCAGGACCAGGGGTTACAGGAACGAGGCAGGCCGGCTGCTACTCAGGATGGTTATGCAAACCCACCTCAACCTTACACTGCATTGGCACCACACGCACACCTTCAAGCAGTTGTGTCAGTACACACACACACACACACAGCACACTGTGAAACACGCCACTGAATGGATGCAGCTAGCCTTCCCCGTTCCCCACTTCAAGTCCACACTGGCTCCTGGAGAAAGAGGAAACGTTAGCAAGAAGCACAACAGAATTTACACAAATAACACTAAATAATAAGGGAAAACCGAAACAAAATAATTACAGATACGGTGCACCAGGATGGCACCAGCAAGACAATGAATAAAATTTAAAACAATGGTACAATTCAATAACAAACTGTATAATACACTGCAAAGAATCGTAGTAGATAATCTGGAACAAAAAAGAATCAAAACCAAAAATCAACAAACAAAAGAAATATCCAAAAAAAGAAGTAAAATAACGAATTAACAAAAATCAAACAGAGTATTGGATAGCCCCGCGAACACAAGCTCATACATGGACAGCCACGGACGGCCTTAATCAGCAACGCTGTCCATATCAGCGCTGAGACACAGGAACAAAGTATGAAGATAACCACAAACAAAACAGTAGCGGCGTTACGGATAGCGGCTAGAAAGGTGAATTTAACGTTGATTTCTGATCCTCATTAATCAGGTTAGATAAAACACCAAACGCAACACTGTATGGTTACTCATTACCAGCACAGTGCATCAGTCCATCGACCAGCCTTTACACACTTGCCATTGTCGCTATGCTGAAAGCAATACAAAATAAATACCACACAAGTGATCAGAAGATTGAAGATGAGCAAAACATACCCGCGCGAACTCCACCATCACTCGCCACAGTGTAGCCACCAGCACTGCTCTAAACCATTAAAAAAAAATGCATATTGTCACATAGCACAGCCTTAAGAAGTTCACATTACACCATCTGCAGCCCAACATACCTGTATACCAATGGGACCAGAAAAGGAAATGCCACCGGGAAGCTGAGAACCCGGAATCAACAGGGCCGTACAAGACCCGCCAAAATAAGGGTCCTTAAATACTATGGCTGCTTTAAGTCTCATTGGTTTACCCACCATACTTAAGCAAGCCAATAGCAATTAACTTATCCTGCCACACTTACATTTTCCCAGTTCCCTTAGTTATATGATTGGAGAAGAAATATTGCAGTCAACTAGCCTGTGTCAAACACGGGCGTCTGCACACTAATGCTGTGTGCGTTTACCCCTGTGGACACGCTTACTTGCTTGCGTCGTGGGTATTCTATGTAGGTTGCACCCACTACACAGTGCACGCCACTGCACATTATTTACAAAGACACAGAAGAGCCTTTTATATGTAGGAAATGTGCCTACTTTACAGTCTGCACTCCTGCATCCAAGCACTTTTCAAAAAAAACCTGGCTTCATGAGCCCAGGCCTGGCAGGCCATTCCTGGTATATCAAATTGGGTGTTAAACATATAAAACGAGGTTATTCGCAACAGTTTTGCTCGCAGACCCCCGCGATTCAAGCTGTGGTCGAGCCCTCAGTGAGAAGCAGTGTCAGTCACGTGCTTCTCGCTGAGGTGTTAAATCTGTTAAAGGAGAGAGCGGTGGCATCTGAACAAAGCACTTATGACATGGTCGTTCAAGATGCTGATGGTGAAACAAATCCTCGCGCACATTCGCCCCGAGGATTGGTTTTTCACAATAGATCTGAAAAATGCATACTTTCACGTTCAGATAGCCCCCCACTACAGGCCATTCTTGAGATTCGCCTTCGAGGGGCAGGCTTATCAGTACACTATCTTTTCTGGGCACTGTCATAGACTCAAGACTCATGAACGAGTGGCCTATGTCATAAAGAACCACCACGTCTTGGTAATGTACATAAAATCGCTGGGGCGGCCGAGATCAGACTCTCTTTACCGCATGGCTAAGCATCTCCTTTTATGGGCAGAGCACAATCTGAGCTCCCTAAGGGCGGCTCACTTGCCAGGTATTCTGAATCAGGGTCCAGACATGTTATCCAGTGTACCCATTCCCCCAAGGGAACGGTCTCTTCACCCGCAAACGATTCAGCTCGCACAACACTCGCTGCCCTATATTTTTCTGCAAACGCAGGGACGCCCTGGCCCATGTTTGCCCCAGACTCCCTCTATATGCTCCCTCCGATCGCGATGCTGCTGCAAACCATCAAAAAAGATCAGGGAGACAGTATCCACAGTGCTTTTAATAGCCCCACTTTGGAAGACCCGCTCATGGTTCTCCGAACTGATTCAGTGGCATCCCAGTCCCCAGTTGTGGGCCCTTCACGTATGGCCCATCAACGGGTATCCGGAAACCTCTCTGACAATTTTTGAACACTATTTCGGAAGCTAGAGTCCCCGCCATGAGACGGCTCTGCTTTGAAGTGGTCAGTGGTTTTCTAATTTGGTTTTCTCGTTCCCCCTCCACGCTCAAAGTTAATGTCGCCGCCATAGCAGCTAACGGGACATTCAGATCGCGGGACATTCACTAGGGAAAAGTGATTTTATTGTACGTTTTCTTAAAGGGGCCAGGAGATTAAACCCCCCTCGCCCTTCCTCAGTCCTTATTTGGGACCTCGCCGTGGTTTTAGAAGCAGTAAAGTGTCCCCCCTCCTAACCACTTCAGACCACGAGCTTGAAGCACTTATCACTCAAAACCGCTTTACTGCTGGCGTTTGCCTCGGTTAAGCGAGTGGGTGGCTTACACGCACTCTTCGTGAGCCCGTCCTGTCTTAAGTTTGCGTCCAACAACTTCTAGGTTGTGCTCAAACCGAGACATGGTTTTATACCCAAAGTGCTATCAACCCTTTTCAGTATGCAGGTCATTACACTGCTTCCTTTACCCGCGTCTCAGAGAGAATAAGACGCGAACCTATTCTGCCCAGTCACAGCATTGAGATTGTATCTAGAGCGCTCCGCCCCCATTTTAGGCAGTCGGATAAGCTCTTCATTGCTTCGGTGGCCGCACTAAGATTGTGCTGTCATGAGACAAGGACTCTCACACCGGATAGTGGATGCGATCTCACTAGCATATAGCTAACCTGTCCTACAGGCATTAAAGCCCACTCCACAAGAGGCATAGCCTCGTCCTGGGCTTGGTCATGTGGCACTTCCGTGGAAGATATCTGTGCGGCGGCAGGCTGGGGCTCTCTGTCCACTTTTATCAGATTCTGCAAATTGGAGGTCCCAGCTTTACAAGTAGTGCTTTTCTCTGTGTAAGGGCCCTTCTGCAGCCCTGGCAACACGATTGCTATTGCGTTCCCTCTTATACACAATCTTTCTTAAGCACCATTACACTCTACCATAGATCCGACTATGTCCGGTCAGGTGTTCAAACGAACCGACTCTTCCGGTTCTTCATTTCCCTTACGAAGCCCGCCTGTGTCGGTCTCTCAAGAGGTTTTTTGACTTTCCCTCATTCAGTTAGGGATTTTGGGTCAGTCAGCACACACGGCATTTTACATTGTGTTCCCATACGCAATACGAGGAACCTCTCGATAGGGAACGTACTCGGTTACTTTCGTAACCTCGGTTCCCTGAGAGAGGGAACGAGTATTGCGTTCCGCGCCTTGTTCGTGCTTCTCAGGTGTCGCTTCAGTCGATTTTTAAAACCTATGGCGAATCAGGGTCTTATATAGCCTCCTGTATGCAAATTTAAGCCCCTTTTTTGGCGGTCTCTCTGGAGCGCCCCCATTGGTTCGTTCCTCTCAGCCGCCTCACCATAGGTCCCTGCAGTTGCCGCGGCCCGGCCAATCAGAGCGCTCCTCGTGCCTGGCTATTGCCGTGGAGCTTCACTGCGATTTACATAGATACCTTTATTAATAAAGTTTTGCTTCATATTCTCGAGAAAAGGAGTTTTTCCCATACGCAAATATTGTTCCCTCTCTCAGGGAACCGAGGTTACGAAAGTAACCGAGTACGTTATGTTGGTATAGAGTACCGTAAAAATGTTATGGTATTGGTACCGACTACTGGAATTTTGGTACCGTGACATCCCTAGCTGGCAACATTTATTACCCAATTACTGAACTATTATTTTGAGGAGTATTGAACACTTTAGGTTTGTTCATTCATAGGATCTTTTGACTTATGTAAGACAAGTAAAAATGAGAAGAAGCTCAATTTATAATGTTTTGTTTCATAAAGCAACTGATTTTCAATTATTCTTTCCTGGCACACAACACTTATTTTTTGAGAGTAATTTAAGTGAGAGAAGATCCTGTTGTAATGTTTACTAATTTATTTTATAATACAAATAAAATTTAACTTTGAAGAAAAAGAGGATTTTTGTTTGTATATGCTCTCATTTATAGTTCTTAGAAAGAAAATTGGAATCGGCAAAAAATCGATATCGGCCGATCTCGCTAACAAAAAGTCGGAAATCGGAATCGGCCAAGAAAATTGCAATTGGTGCATCTCTAGTTATAAGTAAATAGTGACCAATAGCAATGATTTATGAATAACAAAAATGGAAAATGGAAATAAAAGCTTTCCGCCGACAGCGACAATAAGCAAAATATGAAAGAACCAAACTTCTAAATTTTAATTTAAACTAGCTCTCAGACATCAGAAGCATTTTTATGCATAATGTTTGCACTCGTTACTTTGGGAAATTCCAATCTTATACAACTCATTATATTTAACCTTCTTTCACTAATTGTCTGCTTGACTTTTCAGGTGTCATCACAAGCACAGCATAATGGATTTAAAATGAGTCAGCTTTCAAATTGACTGTGTTTCTCTCCCTGCTGGCTGTAAATCAATTCTGTTTTAACCCACAATTTACTTATCTATTTATTTTTCTGCTGTCTTGAGCAAACTCTTCAGCACAGCAATTAGTTTAGAGCAATATTAAGTTTTAGACCCACCAGCTACAATTAGTTTTAAACTAACACTATACCACAGACATTATTAAAACTGTTTATTCAAACACCCAAGTTGCAAGAAATGTTTCTGACCTAATATCATGGACATG
The DNA here is from genome assembly GCF_024679245.1 of Pseudorasbora parva. Classification (NCBI taxonomy): domain Eukaryota; kingdom Metazoa; phylum Chordata; class Actinopteri; order Cypriniformes; family Gobionidae; genus Pseudorasbora; species Pseudorasbora parva. Next base: position 30,510,003 of record NC_090181.1, on the reverse strand, counting down.
AAGTTTATATTCAATAAAAGTAATGATAATTACAACAAACAATGTTTACTTTTAAATGTGCATTAAAAAGCACAATATATGAATTGTCATGTTGTCATGAGTTATTTCAAGAATGATGTGGCCTTTTTTTTTTTTTTTTTTTTTTTTTGAGTGGCATTATTGACCTGCACCCTGCACAAAATAGAGCCATACTTCCACTCCAAAGAGCTTAAATCTTTATGGATTCCCTCATTCCTGGCTCAAAAAGTAATCCCACTTGATGGTAAAATTTCTCAGTGGATTTAAACCCTTTGAAACCGGTGATTCAAGAGCACAGCCTTTCTGTTTTTAACACACCGCAGCCTGTTTTGGGGCAAAAGACATTTGCACCTAAGAAAAATACTGTGCCGTTATGTGCATAAATACCTGAGATGCAATGCAGCTGAACATAATTTAAAATAAAACAAATAATTGATTGCATTTCGGTGCATTAATATGGACAATAACCTTAGAGAAGAGAGGAGAATAAGTTATGCAAAAATGCATAGAACAGATTTAATCATTAATACAGGTATCGACATATGAACAATATGGCAAGCCATAAACAGATGTTTATACTGGAGGGCTGAGGCATTATTAAAATGAATGAGTACAGAAATCAGCCTAGACATCATAGAGATAGCTATTTACATCAAATCAATAAACACCCACCGCTGCAGAATACTCTTAACATAATAGAAAATGAAAGGCTGATATTAATAAACATTGCTTATACTAGTACAGTGTAAACAAACTGGGGAAAAGAAAATCTCTGTTCTCTCCACGAGATTGCATATAGCCTCTGAATTAGACATTTGTCATTGACGTAGATTAATCAACACAGATCGGCACAGGATTGAAAACCGTTCAGCTGATTAACATGGATTTTTCCACCGTTTTTTCTAAGACAAGATGTGATAATGTGACAAGGAACAGGATATTGCGTTGACAAGTGTCTTTCTATTTCTGCAAAGGCATGCTGGGCATGATTGGTTACATACCAATCACAAACTGAATTGTGAATAACAAATAAATTCGTTTGAAATTGGGTGGCAAACAAGATATAGAGTTTGAATTAAAATTTAAGGCAGCAAACTTAAAGGCACAACATATAGGATATTTGGATTAAAGGTGTCATGAACTGGCTTTTTAAAAATTGTTATACTGGTGTCTGAGATCAACTTATGACATGTGTGTTTTTTACATTAAAAAACATCAAAATAAATTAGTAATAGGCTATTTTCTGCCCTGATTTTGAAGCTCTCTCAAGAAACGCTCAGTTTTAATGGGTGTACCGCACTAAAAACTTTTGTGCGGATAAGATTTGCATATTTAATGAACTTCAGCTCCCCTGTGGTCAGTGGGGAAACAGCAACTGGAATTAATCGCCCAGACCCCCACAGGGCTCGCAAAATGTCTTTATCAAAGGGGCGGTTGCATGCGATTTCACTTTTTTAACTTAAGTTAGTGTGTGATGTTGCTGCTTGAGCATAAACAGTATCTGCAAAGTTAGAGCGCTGAAAATTCAATGCAAACAGAGATATTGGCTTTTAAAGTTATGGCAGTTAATTGCCTACAAAAACAGCACTTCAGCCAATAAAAATACATGAAACTACATTTGGCCATCTAACCAATCTAAGACCATTGGGTTTTTCGGAGGGATGGGCTTCATAGAAGCAGGAAGCAAACGAGCCGTTTAAAGGACAGTGGAGAAAGCGGTGTGGAATAAAGGTAAATAAAATATAAGAAAAATACTATGTTTTATTAGTATTAAGTATTAAGATTGCACCCCATAAACACAATCAAGCCTCGAAAAAAAAAACACAGAACCACCCCTTTAAACAAATACGATTCATCTCTCATCCACCCGCTATTGATTGGAATGTAATTTTTTTATTAACTTTACTTGGCCCGCCCGATCGATGAATATTACAGCGAACTGTACACACACACAGTGCACGACATTTAAATATCAAGTAAAGAGAGTGAACAACACTAATTAGGAAAGGAATGTTATTTAAGTTAAGTTTTGGTTGCCCCTCTGGAAAACACGAAGCCCCGTCCGAGTCTGATCCCGAATCGCAATGAACCAAAACTGGATTCTCCAGCCTTTGACAGCATGCTTAGGTATGTTCTGTTAGACATGTACACATAATCAATACTGTAACAATGCAATACTGTCACATTAAAAAATGTTTTACTCACATCAGTGTGTTGCTTCATTCATTCATGTAATCATGTCCTGCCTGCAAATCCAGTCTCTTGTTTACTAACAGATCTGTGGTTAAATGAAGAAAAAGACACGCAATCCCTTCCCCACGTGAGTTTGATATTCATTAAAAATAAAGTTCATTCATGCATTCATAATATTGGAATCCAAATGAAGCTTATGTGGTATGTTTACTGCTTAGATATAAATTCGATGCGGTTTAGCTCTATGTAGACCTACATTATGTTAGTAGCACGAGACGGTGGGTGGGGCTACAGAATCAGGAGTTGTTCTTTTTTTTGACTAACAAGGAAGGTTTCAGCTCTGAAACTTACAGGATATTCATATATTACCATGACATGTTATATATCAAAAGCTCAAGGTAAAATCCATTTCTCAATTCATCACCCCTTTAAAATATCCAAAAAACACTAGAACACTGTAATATATGTTGTTGACTTGCATACTTGTATTATCCCAAATGTTTCCAAGATTGTATATATCCAGAGAAATAAGCCAGGATATGGACCTTGTCCGAGTTTTAGTAGCATTATAGCATAACTTTAAACAAACTCACATGTATCTAATATGATAAAACAGCACTTCATTACCCCACATACACATGATAGGAAGAGTCACAGTCTTCTGTGACATAATAAAAGCTCTCTCATTAGCAATCGCTCCAACCGCCTCGTTCCACCCTGCTTCATACTACAGTAACGTTAAAAAATCTTTAATACATTCGCTCATCCATGAATATGATTTCTGCCCTAGTCCCTTCAGATTATTTTTCACCAGCTGTACAGGTAAAGACAACAAGCTGTAAAATTCTGTGAAATCAAGGTGTCATCAAGTTAGGGCTTTTTTTTTTAAAAATTACATAATGTGTCTTTAAATGCAATGAAATTCAACAGCATTCTTAGATGTATTTTAATTATACAGTTAAGTATCAGGCCTGTACTGTGCAACATATATACCGCACATGCTGAGAAAAAAAGTACTATAGTAGCAGGTGTGCAATATAGTTCTGCCAGAAAGACTCGGGAGACTTAATGCTGTAACAATAACATTTATTTAGGAGCTCAGCAAGCAATCAAGTTCTTTGGCGTAGGCCCCATTTGTAAATCGCATTCCGAGGGTACGGAATCTGCGTATCCTGCCTGAATACAGAGGCAGGGGCGCAGCTCACCCCCCGCGAAGTAAGAAAGGGGGCCATCTGGTGGTGGTGGGGTGGATAGAAGGAGAGACATCCTGAAGTCTTCAGGGTAGAGGGGAGATCCCGTCTGGTGGTGTTGAGGATGATATGAAAGCCTGGTTGTGTAGAGGGGGATGGAGGAAAGGTCCCATCTTGGTGGTGGTGGGGAGGATGGTGGTGCTGAAGCGGTAGTATCTGTGAACTCAAACATGAGTAAGTACAACCTTTATATGCTCCGGTAAAGGATGTGATTGGATAGATGAGAAGGTAATTAGTGACGTAACGATTGAGTCTTCCTGGCAGAACTTGCGCTAACTTCATTTTTGCATTTGTGACATAGAGCCACTTATTTGAGTGAGGTGAGTGTTTGTTTTGTGCTTGATTTTGGTTAGTCTAGGGCTGCAAAATTAACTGAAATTAAACTGAGATTGGCTTGCAGTAAATGCTGCTCCATCTCTGTTGTCCAACAAAAGATAACGTTTAAATGACATTTTTACTCTAAACTATCATCAGTCGAGTTTTTGAAAAAACTTCCTTCGGTGATCTGACGTGTATTAAGATCACGTAATGAGGCAGAAATGATAATAGGCTACTTTAGTATTGATTTAAAAAGACTGTTCAGTCTTATCACTATGAATGGGGGGGCAATCAGCAGTTTGTAAAGTCATTGCGTCATTTTAGATGCCGTTAAAAGCTCCAGAATCCTCCAGAATCCTGACAATTGTGCTTAGGACTGCATATTGTGTTTATTTGATGCACCAACCTGAAATATTTGCTTATATTTAATGCCATTTTAGTGTAAGAAGCAACCTTTATGAGACGGTTCATGTCAGATTTTATTGGTGATTTTAAATATGAAATTTAATCATAAGTTGGTGAACATTGAAGAATTTGATGTTTCCCCATTCAAAGAGGTCTACACTTGCATGAATAAAATAGCTGCCTGAGACGTGATCAAAGATGGTCACTGAGTGAAATTACTTGCCTAAAAATTACTTTTTTTATATTCAGTGATAAAGGCAATATTAATTAGAAATGCATTAAATATACACTATATTGCCAAAAGTACTGGGACACCCCTCCAAATCATTGAATTCAGGTGATCCAATCACCTTCATGGCCACAGTTGTATAAAAAATAACCTAGGCATGCAGACTAGTTGTGCAAAAGTTGCACTTTCAGGAGCTCACTGAATTCAAGCATGGTACAGGTTTCCACAGTCTAGTTGTGAAGTTTCCTTACTACTAATATTACACGTTCAACTGATAATTGCATTATAACAAAGTGGAAGCAACTGAGAACAACAGCAACTCAGCCACGAAGTGGCAGGCCTCGTAAAATCACAGCGCGGGGTCAGCACATGCTGTGCGCAGAAGTCGGCAACTTTCTGCAGAGTCAAATCACAGACTTCATGTGGACTTCAGATTAGCTCAAGAACAGTGTGTAGAGAGCTTCATGGAATGGGTTAGCCTTACATCACTGAGTGCAATGTAAAGCATCAGATGCAGTTTGCACACAACATCACTGGACTGAATTGGAGATGTGTTCTCTGGACTGACGAATTACACTTTTCTTACTGCTATCTGATGGACCAGTCTGGTTTTGGCAGTTGACAGCAGAACAGGACTGCATTGTGCCAGGTGTAAAGTTTCAGGGGCTGGGATTGGCCCTACTTTTATTCATATTCAAATATTTTGGTATATGTGTTACAGTACAGAAGCTACGGAGACAGAGATGGTAAGTGACACGATTATTTGTTGAGCAACCAGGTGAATTCAGAGATGTGGAAGTGTAGGGTAGATCAGTGGGTCGTGGAGACGGAGAGGCAGGCGGAGAATCAACAGGCGGTGGAGACTTCGAGGGAAGGAATGCTGGAGCACAATGGACACACACAAGACGAAGGAGTACAAAGGAGACTGGAAGATGACACTGGAGAAGGGCAACTTGCTTTGAGGGAGTCCTTAGGCAAGCAGCAGGGAAATAGTAACTATTGCGAACGAGACCGGACAGTGACTGAAGGTGTGTGTGTCTTTTGTGCTGGTGGTGATTGACTGCAGGTGCGGGTGATTAGTATTCTGGTGAGGGTGTGCGTGGTGAAGCTGTGACGTGAGAGCCTACGTACTCGGACCAACCCAGGAACTGGCTACAGAAGTTCTGGTGACCATGGCAGAAGGTACGGAGGAACCTGCCAATCTCCTGGATCTTCCTCTCCGTCTGCCTATTTGTCTTAGGGTTGTATCTGGACGAGAGGCTCACGGTCACGCCTAGGAGTTTCAGAAAGGCCTTCCATACCCGGGAGATAAATTGCAGTCCACGTTCCGACATGATGTCCTCTGGAATTCTGTAGTATCTGAAGATTACATGAAACATTATTTCGGCCGTCTCCATGGCGGTCGGCAGACCCTTCAGGGGAATTAAACGACTTTCGGCCAGGGTCCGAAACTGCAGGGCATACTCATGAACAGACATTTTATTTTGTTTTAAATTATATAATTTCTCACCGATCGATGCATCCCAGGCAGGCTTTCCAAACACGTCCTTGAAGTGGGCAATGAAAATGGACTTGGACTGTAAGACTGGCCAACGTAAGGCCTTGCCATTTAATTGAGAAACGATAAACACTACCTGGGATCGATCGTTGGGATAAAGCTGCGGTTGCATCTCCAGGAACAGTGAGCACTGCAGAAGGAATTCGCCGATCCAGAAAAAGGCGCTGGCTTGGCCATGGGACTGGCATACTGGAGTGCCAGTGAGTGCGGGTGTTTTTAATACAAAAAAAGTCAACCTTCAAATAATTATGTTCAGTTATGCACTCAATACTTGGTCGGGAATCCTTTTGCAGAAATGACTGCTTCAATGCGGCATGGCATGGAGGCGATCAGCCTGTGGCACTGCTGAGGTGTTATGGAGGCCCAGGATGCTTTGATGATGGCCTTAAGCTCATCCAGAGTGTTGGGTCTTGAGTCACTCAACTTTCTCTTCACAATATCCCACAGATTCTTTATGGGGTTCAGGTCAGGAGAGTTGGCAGGCCAATTGAGCACAGTAATATCATGGTCAGTAAACCATTTACCAGTGGTTTTGACACTGTGAGCAGGTGCCAGGTCGTGCTGAAAAACGAAATCTTTATCTCCATAAAGCTTTTTAGCAGATGGAAGCATGAAGTGTACTTTGGACCACTGAGCAACAGTCCAGTGCTGCTTCTCTGTGGCCCAAAGTGGCTTGACCGGGGGAATGCGGCACCTGTAGCCCATTTCCTGCACACGCCTGTGCACGGTGGCTCTGGATGTTTCTACTCCAGACTCAGTCCACTGCTTCCGCCGGTTCCCCGAAGGTCTGGAATCGGTCCTTCTCCACAATCTTCCTCAGGGTCCGGTCACCTCTTCTCGTTGTGCAGCGTTTTTTGCCACACTTTTTCCTTCCCACAGACTTCCCACTGAGGTGCCTTGATACAGCACTCTGGGAACAGCCTATTCGTTCAGAAATTTATTTTTGTGTCTTACCCTCTCGCTTGAGGGTGTCAATGATGGCCTTCTGGACAGCAGTCAGGTCGGCAGTCTTACCAATGATTGCGGTTTTGAGTAATGAACCAGGCTGGGAGTTTTTAAAAGCCTCAGGAATCTTTTGCAGGGGTTTAAGAGTTAATTAGTTGATTCAGATGATTAGGTTAATAGCTCGTTTAGAGAACCTTTTCATGATATGCACATTTTTTGAGATAGGAATTTTGGGTTTTCATGAGCTGTATGCAAAAATCCTCTGTATTAAAACAATAAAAGACCTGAAATATTTCAGTTGGTGTGCAATGAATCTAAAATATATGAAAGTTTAATTTGTATCATTACATTATGGAAAATAATAAACTTTTATAACATATGTAAATTTTTTGAGAAGGACCTGTATTTTTGGGCTGCCAACATGTACAGAAAAATGTAGTGTTTGTAAGTGTTGTTTGGGCAGTTTAATATTACTTTTTTATCACCCTACAATATCAAGCATATTTTTTTAAGATGAAAATTACAGGCCTCTCTCATCTTTTTAAGTGGGAGAACTTGCACAATTGGTGGCTGACTAAATACTGTTTTTGTCCCGCTGTATGTTCCTGTGGCAATGTTATTTTCCTTATGTTTCATCAGTCACAATACTTCTCAATCTACTTCTCAAAACACAGGGCATCCATAACCGCGCATTTACAATGACTCTTTTTTCTTTTTTGCAAAAGAAAATAAAAAAAATTGCAGTGTGCAAAAGAAACGTTAACACACAGTATAGCTCTGCTGCATATGGACCTGACCTGCCATACTTTAGATCCATAGCTTTCTGCTGATCAAGGGGAAGTTTTATAGCACTTTAACTAAACCCCACAGAAGCCTAAAATCTAGTCAGTGAGTCTTATTTGTGCATTCTTGAATATTGAGTAATTTCATTTGTACTATAATGAGATATTAGTCCTCTAGTGCCACCATTCATGAAGAACCACCAGAGAAATTTAACGTGAATTCTGAGCAATTATTTACACTATGGTGCCTACATTTATTATGCTTAATTCTTTAATTGCAACTAATTATGTGCACTGCCAAACTGACAGAGCTTCTGAAGCATATGGGTACATTTAATCAATTCCACTATAAGGCTCATTAGGGTCATTTCATAAGGTGTATTAAGCATGTTTTTTTTTTTGTTTTTTTTTTCCTATAAGGCTGAGTAAAACGTTTTCTTTCCAGGGGGACCGCATTGGTATTTGTAGGTATGTTTTAGTACTTGGCGAGACTGTCATTTATCAGTAAATGATGGTCAAACTTCATTGCACTCTGTTGTTTTGACACTGTTAACACAAAATCTGAGAAGCACTTCATCATTCATCTGTGTCAATGTGCACTCAAAGCTCATATAAGCATTTGCTTCATGTATGTGATTGATGCTATATGCCGAAACTGGTAATCGTCCCTTACTTCTAAGCTGAGAGTAATTAACCATAACTGTTCTTCAAAACTCTAAAGTTCTAGCATTTCTGTTAAGGCATCTGACGTATGAACAAGATCCAAAATTAATAATTGTAACACACCGAAAGATATGGGATAATACAAAAAAATCATAAGGATTAAAACAGAGGTGGACAAAGTACACAACTCTATTACTTGAGTAAAAGTAAAAGTACTGCTGGTCAAATATTACTCCGTTACAAGTGAAAATTGTAAAAACTGATTTTTACTCAAGTAAAAGTACAGAAGTATTTGTTTTCAAAAGTACTTAAGTATAAAAGTAAATTCCCTTTTTTATGCTAATGCATTATTTTATTATAGTTATATAAATGCTCCATCTGACGTACTAGCATACGACTAACTTAAACTCATTTATATACTTGTATATAAGTTACAAAGCTGCTGTCACTTTAAGACTGAATGCACGGATCCAATACACTGATACACATCTGATATTCTCCCAACTTTACTCTTCTCTTTCTCCCAGACGTTTATATTTTTAATATTTTATAAGACATGTATCAAGTGTATGCCAGCTAAACTAATCTTGATTTTTTTTAAAACTGAAACATACATTTTACATTTACATTTAATCATTTAGCAGACGCTTTTATCCAAAGCGACTTACAAAAAAGGGGAGAGTAATAGAAGCAACAAAACAGACAAGGCCAACAACCTGTAAGAGCTGTAAGAAGTCTCAATTAATTAGCACAGTACACAACAATATTATTATTTTATTTTTTTTATTTTTTTAAGGCATCTACAACAAAAACTCACGTACGCAAAATGCCGAACACTGGATTTTGATAGCTATGATAACAACCCATTAGGACTAAGGCTGTTGCCCCAGCTGTTGTCGTTAATGCAGATTCAGTGGCCCAATGGGTTGGTTTTGTATGGCATTCTAGCTAAACGCACAGCAATCCCTTGTGAAAAAAAAGTGCACTTTAGTGTACTTTTATAAAGTGTACTTATTACACAGATAATATACTTATACTAAATACACTTAATTGTGCAATTAAATGCAATGTTTTCGGTGTACTTAACACACATTATATGTAATTGATTTCAAATTTATCACAAATTAAGTTGAAATAAAATACAATAAGTTGCAATTAAGAGTGATTTTTTGGAACAACTTAAGTGGTACTTAAATACAACTTTATATGTACTTTCATAATCACTTCTAGTGTATTAAAATTGTAATTAAAGTGCACTGCTCAATGTACTGACAAGCAATTAATGTGAACTAAAACATACTTTAATGTCAGCTAAATATACACTTAAGTGTGAATTAAATGCAATGTTTTCGGTGTACTTAACACACATTATATGTAATTGATTTCAAATTTATCACATATTAAGTTGAAATAAAATACAATAAGTTGCAATTAAGAGTGATTTTTTGGAACAACTTAAGTGGTACTTAAATACAACTTTATATGTACTTTCATAATCACTTCTAGTGTATTAAAATTGTAATTAAAGTGCACTGCTCAATGTACTGACAAGCAATTAATGTGAACTAAAGCATACTTTAATGTCAGCTAAATATACACTTAAGTGTGAATTAAATGCAATGTTTTCGGTGTACTTAACACACATTATATGTAATTGATTTCAAATTTATCATATATTAAGTTGAAATAAAATACAATAAGTTGCAATTAAGAGTGATTTTTTGGAACAACTTAAGTGGTACTTAAATACAACTTTATATGTACTTTCATAATCACTTCTAGTGTATTAAAATTGTAATTAAAGTGCACTGCTCAATGTACTGACATCCATTCTACTGTCTTAAAAACAAGCAATTAATATGAACTAAAATATACCTTAACGTAATTTACATGTACACTCTAATATAATGAAATACATTCATAATTAAATTTTTCAAATAATACAGCTGCAATTTCGTATAATAAACACATCCAAATTTAAATCCTCTACATTTATTGACAAAACAATCTGTAAAACAAATATACAAAAAAAACTTTTTTTTGATGCCCAAGAAAAACCCAAAAAACTATTTACACAAACACAAATTCATTTAGAAAGAGTCTGGAGGACAATGAGGATTATATGCAATTATATGTAATTATATGCATTATTATATATCTCCCTCATTCAAAGGTACCTAAATCTACCCATCACAGAAAATTACCACACAACATTCTTTGTCGTTTGATTAAACAGAAACAACAAGGCAATTATATATTACATTCTGAATCAAATTATAATCTTTGTGTGCCCTTTGTTAGAGTTAAGCTTGGTAAAACGTCCTTCAAATATGTCGCAGCCTCAGATTGGAATTTGCTCCAGACTGAGTTGAAGCTAAAAGATCTGGTGACATTTAGTCATTTTAAAATTTTACTACATCATTTTGAGAGTAAATTAATGGTGTGTAATTGTTTTTGACTGGTTGTATGTTTTATGTTTTTTATGTGACTTTTTATGTATAACTGTACATGCAAACACAGCTGCCTATCTTGGCCAGGACAGGACATTTTAATCTCAGTGAGTTTTTCTCCTGGTTAAATAAAGGTAATAATAATAATAATTAGTAGAGATATTTTTTATATTATATTTTTAATTCTTTAAGAAACCTTTAGTTTAGGACAATTACAATTTGTTCAGTAAACCAATAAAAAAAAAGAAAGCATTTTAATATTTAGTGTTCTCTCCCCGAACTGTCAGCTTTGTGTACTGTTACACCCCTATTATTAATGCAATCTTAAAATCAAAAGGTGTATATGTTAATTATTTAATGCATTGTTAACTTGCATGAACAATGACTATAAATTTAATTAACTAGCTTTGAACTATAATTTATTAAGCAAGGTCAACAACTATTAATAAACACTGTAAAAAATTAAATAAAATAAATAAATAAAAAGAAATCACTGTTAGATCATGTTGGTCAATTCATTAAATAACGTTAACAAATTAGATCTTATTGTAAAGTGTTACTGAACTTATAAGCTCTTAAACCTTTACTAGCACCAAAATTAGGACCAAAAGGTTTATTCTAAAATCTTATTCCAGCATTACAGTGAATGAAAAAAAAAAAAAAAAAAACTGAAGAACTCCAAAGGCACACAAAATTGTTTGTCACCAACTATTTTCAAGTTGTTTGGAAAGTGCTGTTTATGTCAATGTCCGAGAAGCTCTCCATCAGTAGGAAACTGGTGCACCATCTCTCCGCAGTAGATGTGAATGGACATGTTCCAAAGAGGCAGGAAAGCAAAAAAATATACCTTGAGGAAAGAAAAAGAAAACGCAAAGAAAAAACTTGTTTATACAACAGATCTATCCATTATTATAATTGGCTCAATTAAATTAAAACGATAGATGTACAGTTGTGCTCCAAAGTTTATATTCACACAGCAGTATCTGTATGAAAAAAAGAAGAAAAAAAAGAAATAGCCATAAGAGGGATCATAAAAATGAGCATGTTGTCTCTTTTTTATCTAGTACTGCCCTGATGAAGCAGTTTATTCTGCATGGTGTGTGTAAGCTTTTGACCACAACTGCATCCCCTATGTGATGAATTTCAGTCGTCAGGGTAGAATGATTGGAGAGGTTCCTTCACGTATCCCACTGAGCACATCATCTTCACTGACACTGGACTTTAAAAATAGAGAACATTTTAATAATGGTTTTTATTCCTACTTTACAGGGAATTAAACATAACTTAAATATAGATAAATAACCCAAGACCAATGTAAATTGAGAAAAGTATTCTTGCATTTTTCCTCATCTTGCCTTGCAAGTTTCAGCTTACCTTGCACCATCTCCATGAAGGATGTTCCTGTATTTACCACGCCTGGCACAGCAATGCTGCGGCTCCATTCCTTTGGGTGTGTGGCCTGTAAAATATATAATGATTAGGGGATCTGGAAATGCACAAGTGGGAATGTATTACTTACAAATGGACAAGATGCAAAGCATTTAAAAGCTAAAGACTTGATAGCAATGTTTTAGCTTGTGTCATGGCTGGGCATAAATTCATAATTAACATTAACTTGACCTCATCAAGATGGCTCTGTGATTCCACACAGCTTGCACTGGATCTCCAATAACACATCTGTATTGATCCTACAAAATAAAAAAAATAAAATAAAATAAGCACAAAATATTAAAAACACAAATAGTACTTTAACATCTTACTCTCCAAATGCAAAAAGAAAAGAACATATTAAAATCATTATTTCATTACTGGATGTTGTTATACGTTAAGTTAATATATGGAATAAATGTATATAACGTTAAATGTCTTCTGTCCATTTAAAAAGTAGGAGTTCGATTCAAATATTGTATGTACAGCAGGCAAATTCATTGAACATGCCCACACCGGCGATCACATTCCGATTTAAGAAATTATTATAATGCAATCTTAGATAACAAGTTACATGAATATGAATACTACAATAAATACATAGGAAACATGATTAACGTTAATTCACCTCCCGAGTCCATAGTGCGTCTATCCTATCTGCGATTAAACTAAATAACTACACCATAATAGAGAGCTACCATGTTACGGTGAAAATGTAAAATCAAGAGAGCTTATATCAAGATATACTTACTTGACTCGTTATTTGTAGCATATAACGTCTCATTTCATCTGTAATGATCCAAACGGTTCGCCCCTCTGTTGTCTGCTCTCTTCAGCTTCATTTCCCTCACGCATCGCGATGACGCAATCATGGCGAACCGCGCATTTTTCAAAATCATGACGTAGTATTTTTGGCGCATGCGCATTGAAATATTAAGTATAAATATAAAATAAGATATTTCGTGCATTAAATGTTGATTATAAATCACTTATTAATTATCCATTTCTGTTCAGGTTGTTCTAACACACTGTGTAGTTGGACTGTATTTCAGAGAACTTGACTCATTCACCTAACTAAAAGTCAATCATGTTTAGAGTCTGATTAAAATTAAATGTAGCCTATTTTAACTGAATTTTAATGCAAATTAATTTGGTTTAGATTTGTTCAACTTTTTCTTGCAATTAATGCAATTAAATGTGTGTTTAATCGCCATACAACAACATAATATTGAAAGTATTCTGTACACAGATGTAAAGTAGCCTACAGTACATTAGACAACTCCTCTCATAAAGATTGACAATGTCAAATTATGTAGAAAACTGACACTTGTAGTTGAGTTCATAGGAGCTAGTTATAACATTTCAACAGTATGTTGTACTGGAGTGTAAGCGAGTGAAATTTTGAAGAAAAATACATTAACCAATGTAAATTTGGACAACTAATTTTTTTTTAAAAAAGCATTTATTTTCCATGTGCTTTGTCATTAGTAAAATAAGTGTACTTTATGAAACAAACTCATAATTAAAATGGTTTAAGTAAATTTAGGTGTAGACATTATTACAAGGTGCATTTTTAAAAAGCGCACTTAAGTGTGTTTATAAATATTGTCATACAAGTGTACTTTCTTTAAGTGAAAATTAACTAGATATTATTACAAAGCGCACTTATTAAAAGTGCACTAAAGTGGGTTTATAAATATTGTCATGAAAGTGTACTTTTTAAAAGTACAAATTAATTATATATTATTACAAAGTGCACTTATTAAAAGTGTACTAAAGTGTGTTTATAAATATTGTCATGAAAGTGTACTTTTTTAAAGTACAAATTAATTATATATTATTACAAAGCGCACTTATTATAAGTGTACTAAAGTGTGTTTATAAATATTGTCATGAAAGTGTACTTTTTTAAAGTACAAATTAATTATATATTATTACAAAGCGCACTTATTATAAGTGTACTAAAGTGTGTTTATAAATATTGTCATGAAAGTGTACTTTTTTAAAGTACAAATTAATTAGATATTATTACAAAGTACACTTATTATAAGTGTACTAAAGTGTGTTTATAAATATCGTCATGAAAGTGTACTTTTTTAAAGTACAAATTAATTATATATTATTACAAAGTACACTTATTATAAGTGTACTAAAGTGTGTTTAGAAATATTGTCATGAAAGTGTACTTTTTAAAAATACAAATTAATTAGATATTATTACAAAGTGAATTTTAAAAAAGTGTACTTAAGTGTGTTTAGAAATATTGTCATTAAAGTGTATTCTCTTTAAGTACACTTAAGTGGCACTTAATTTTAATTATATCATATTATCTACAAGTGCAGTTTTTAAAAAATATACTTTAAATATATTAAGTGCACAAAAAATACACTTTCAATACAATTAAGCACACTTCTTTTTCACAAGGGATAGCATCTACAACAAAAACTCACGTACGCAAAATACAGAACACTGGATTCTGATAGCTATGATAACTATGTAACATACCCGCCTGAAGGCACAAATCCGGATGAGAGACGTAGATATGATCCAGGAGTGTGCGCTTTTTGGTCGTTGCTGTGGTGATCAGTAAGGGCTATTCTGTATTGGTCAAGTGCAATTGGAAAAGATGTGTCTTAAGATGTTTTTTAAAAATGGCTACAGACTCGGCAACACGAATTGAGATCGGCAGGTCATTCCACCTCTTTGGGATGGAACCACAATGCGTCGCTCACTCGCAGAACGCAAGCTTCTGGAGGGTGTGTAAGTCTGAGCAAGCGAGTTTAGGTATATTGGTGCAGAGCCAGTGGTTGTTTTGTAGGCGATAACTAGTGCCTTGAATTTGATGCGAGCAGCCATTGGCAACCAGTGCAGTCTGATGAAGACATACAACCCCAAATCAGAAAAAGTTGGGACAGTTTGGAAAACGCAAATAAAAAAAGAAAGTAGTGATTTCTAATTTTACTTTGACTTGTATTTCATTGCAGACAATCCATCCATTCATCATCTTCCGCTTATCCGGGGCCGGGTCGCGGGGGCAACAGTCTAAGCAGAGACACCCAGACTTCCTTCTCTCTGGCCACTTCCTCCAGCTCCTCCGGGGGCACCCCGAGGCGTTCCCAGGCCAGCCTGGAGACATAATCCCTCCAGCGTGTCCTGGGTCTTCCCAGGGGCCTCCTCCCGGTGGGATGTGCCCGGAACACCTCCCTGGGAAGGCGTCCAGGGGGCATCCGAAATAGATGCCCGAGCCACCTCAGCTGGCTCCTCTCAATGTGAAGGAGCAACGGCTCTACTCTGAGCTCCTCCCGAGTGACCGAGCTTCTCACCCTATCTCTAAGGGAGCGCCCAGCCACCCTGCGGAGAAAGCTCATTTCAGCCGCCTGTTTCCGGGATCTTGTCCTTTCGGTCATGACCCACAGCTCATGACCATAGGTGAGAGTAGGAACGTAGATTGACCGGTAAATCGAGAGCTTTGCCTTACGGCTCAGCTCCTTCTTCACCACAACAGACCGGTACATCGCCCGCATTACTGCAGATGATGCACCGATCCGTCTGTCAATCTCCCGTTCCATCCTTCCCTCACTCGTGAACAAGACCCCAAGATAATTAAACTCCTCCACTTGAGGCAAGAACTCTCCACCAACCTGAAGTGAGCAAGCTACCCTTTTCCGACTGAGAACCATGGCCTCGGACTTGGAGGTGCTGATTCTCATCCCCGCCGCTTCACACTCGGCTGCAAACCATCCCAGTGCATGTTGAAGGTCCCGGTCTGAGGTTGCCAACACGACAACATCATCTGCAAAGA